>NC_050574.1:441456330-441756330 GCF_011100635.1 Trichosurus vulpecula
AGGAAGGGTATATTGCGTAAGCTTATTGAGGTAGATCAACATTATCCACTAGAATTGTCCTAGATTTTGGAACTGTTTAATGCTGCCTGGATTCATAGACATAATTATTGTGAATATTGTATTTTGGCTCTTCTTTTTTTAACTCTTTATATTTATTGTTCTTTGTTGCAATCAGCACAAGTACTGAAGAAAATAGAATCAAGAATCATGGAACGCTACATGCCCCAAGGTGACACTAAGATATTAACACCTGAGTCAGGAAACCTGGGTTCACGTCCTTGGGAAAGTAATTTAACTTGTCTGTATTTGATTTTTCTCACAAATAAGATATGGGGGTTCTACTAGATGAGGGATTCTTAACCTGGAATCCATGAACTAGTTTTTTAAAAAAAATCATGATAACTATATTTTGAAACAATGTGTTTGCTTTTGCAATCCTATGTATCTTATTTTATAATTTACATTTAAACATTATTCTGAGAAGAGATTCATATGTTTCACCAGACTGCCAGACACCAAAAAAGTTAATATTTATTCCAAATGATCACTACAGTCCCTTCTAGGTCTAGTACTCTACGGTCCTCCCTGGGGGAAAGGGAGCCATCTCCTATTTGCATATTTGGAGTTTTGTCCCACATAGAAGGACAGCGGCCATAGCGACTTCCAGCCCCACTATTGTAAGTTACCTTTTCCCTGCTCCCCAGTCATCCTGTGTACCATCTTGATTACTGGGAAAGAGGAGGAATAATGTCATGCTATTGTGAAAAAAGTTAACCTGACTTTAAGTTGTACTCATGAAAAAGGAACTTTCTGGGGAGTCAGCTTTCCTCTTTCTCCTGCTTTAGATCTTTATTAGATTAGATTGCTTCATCTATCCAGCTCTAATATACACTCCACGCTCTCAGAAATCAAGGCACACCCTAGGGGCAAATCCAGCCCTCCAAGATCCACACCTGGAGCTTCCTACAAAGTGTTGGGAGCCAGGCCTGGACACGCACAAAAGCCACTCACATTACCCCATAATAATCCTTTTTCATTCCCTCTTGCCCTCTTACTCACTGCTTTAATGCTGTTAGTCCCATGTCAGCACTCTCTGATGACACTCCGCTCCAATATCCAACACTCTATCCCAGATACCCAGAAACTTATTTTGATACTATCAAACTGAACAGCAATCACCACCACCAAAGGAATGTATTCCTTCCCTTTGTAGTTCACAAAGCAATTCTCAGTCATGGGCCCCTGTGAATCTTTCTTGCTGTACCTGCATAGATATTTGCCTTTCGAATTGGACATCCCTAAAGTCTAATGCTACAAGGGATGGGGGGGATGGTGGGCAGCATTTTGGGGAGGTGAGGGGTGGAGGGGGTGGGTAGGAGGGACAGAGAATGGAGAATTTCTATCCATTACAATCCTTGACTGGCTTAGAAATTCAGCTAGGTTGGGGAAAACTTTGATTTCAAAACTTTGATGGTTCAATTGGACTTGTGGTAAGTTCTTATATATCTCCATCTATATTTTCTGAGAGGATTGCTGTTGTTCAGTTGTGTACAATTCTTTGTGACCACATTTGGGATTTTCTGGGAAAGATACTGGAGTGATTTGCCATTCCCTTCTCCAGCTCATTTTATAGATGAGGGAACTGAGGTAAACAGGATTAAGTGACTTGCTCAGAGTCACACGGCTATCAAGTGTCAGGGTCACATTTGAACTCAGTTCTTCCTGATTCCAAGCCTGGCACTCTATCCACTGGGCCACCTAGCTGCTTCTCTGAAAGGATTAGAAGAGGGGTAAGCCCAAGAATCTTGCATATACATCCTTCATTCTCAACCTGACCCACCACAAATTTATGTTATCTAACCACAACTGAGCTCTCACCTTGCAAGACAATTCTTTCACTTCTTGAAATTCTACCCTCTTTTTCATAGAAGCTGTTCCAAACCTGCTCTTCTCTCTTCAAGTCTCCCATATCTTCCTCTCTCCTTTCCCTCTCATCTAAAGATCTCTCATGCTTGACCTAAAATAGACTGTTTGCTATAAACTCCCTCATTTCTCCTTGATAATTATCATCCATCATCTCCATTTTTTCCAGTCTCTGATGAAGTGGTAGCTCTTCCCCTAGATCCCAGCCACTCTACATGTACAAGCACACTCTCCAAGATCCCATTCATCCTGTCTTCTCCAACAGATTCCCCTGTTAACATTTTCCCTGTCGTCTGATTCCTTCCCTGATTCCTACAAACATGCCTATCTCTTCCCCATCCTGAAAACTTAGTAAAGCTTATGATCTCCTGTCATCCTCTATCACTCCATTCTTTCACAGCCAAATTCTTAGGAAAAAAAAAACTCTCTCTCTACTTGTTGCTTCTACTTCCTCTTCTCTCATTCACTTACAATGCTTTGAAATCTATCTTCTGAATTCACCACTTAAATAAAACTGTGCTCTCCAAAGTGACAAATCTCTTAAATTCCAGATCAGGCAAGATTTTTCTCAATTTTCATCTCTCTTGATCTCTCGGCAGTATTAGGTGCTCTCTCCTCTGGCTTTTTGTGACTCTCCTCTTTCTTGGTTCTCCCCCTTCCTGTCTGACCTTTCCGTCACAATTTTTTTTGGCTCACCTGCTCTATCATGTCCTCTAACACCGTGTACATGCAAAGGCTCTTTCTTTGTCCATCTACTCTTCTCTTTCTACACTCTTGATGACTTCATCAGCTCCCATGAATTAATTAATTAAGTAATATCAGCTCAATGCAGATGATTTCCTCATTTATGTATCATCCCAAGCCTCTCCCATCCTCTCCAATTATGCATATTCAATTATTTATTGAATATGCCCTATAGTCCTCTCAACCTGTTCAAAACTGAATTCTTTATCTTTACCTAAAACTCATCTGCTTTCCTAAATTCTGTGTTTCTGTCAAAGGTACCACCCTTCTTCCAGTTCCCCAGCTCTCCCATGTTGGCATTATCCTTGGCTTTTCATTTTCCCTCATCATACATATTTAATCAGCAGTTAGATCTTACTATTTGTATCTCCCCAAATGATTTCAATTCACCCTATCTTCTCCAGCAGATTGCTTCCTCTATTATCACCACTTTATCACTTGTCTCTAATCTCTCCCTATCTACTGGCTCATTCTCTACTGCCAACAAACATGCCCATGTTTCCACCCACCCTCAAAATACCTCACTCAATCTGTCTATCTCTACCAGCTACTGTCCTATATTTTTCCTCCCCTTTATCACTAAATTCCTTGAGAAGGCCATCTACAATCAATGTCTCCACTTCTTTTCCTCTCAGTCTCTTCTTAACTCTCTATAGTATGACTTTTGACTTCATCATTCAATTGAAACTTCTTTCCCCAAAGTTACCAATCATCTCTTAATTGCCAACTCTAATGGTCCTTTATCAATCTTCACCCTTCTTGAATGCTCTGAAGATTTTGAAACTGTTAATCACCTTCTTCTACTTGATACTCGCTTCTCTAGGTTTTCATGATACTGGTCTCTCCTCATTCTCTTCCTACCTATCTGACCACTCCTCAGTCTTCTCCATTGACTTTTCATCTTGGTCATACTGGTTTACCATGGATAACCTTCAAGGCTCTGCCCTGGGCCCTCTTCTCTTCTTTATTTATACTATTTTTTTTAGCAATATCATCAACTCCCATGGATTCAATTATCATCTCTCTTCAGATGATTCTCAGATCTATTTGGCCAGCCCTAACTTCTCTCCTGACTTCCAATCTCACAGGGCTAACTGTCTATTGGACATTTCAAACTGGATGTCTCGTAGACATCTTAAACTCAATGTGTCCAAAATGGAACTCATCATCTTTCTTCCCAAATCCTCCCTTCTTCCTACTTTCCTTATTATTGTTCAAGCTACCACCATCCTCCCAGTGACCAATTAGACATCTGATCAATTGCCAAGTACTGACCTTTGTAGCTTCTTAACATCTCTCATAATTTCCCCCCTTCTCTTCTCTGACACTGCCACAACTCTGGTCCAAATTCTCATCACCTTCAGGCTGGATTATTTCGATAACCTACTGGTTGGTCTCCTTGCCACAAGACTCTCCCCACTCCAGTCCATCTTCTATTTAGCTATCAAATTGATCTTCCTAAAACACAGGTCTGACCATATCAACTCCTATTCAATAAACTCCAACAGCTTCCTGTTATTTACAGGGTAAAATATGAAAACCTCTGTTTGACTTTTAAAGTTTTTTGTTACCTGGTCCTCTCCTTTCTTTTTAGTCTTCTTGCATCTTATTTCCCTCCATGTACTCTATAATCCAATGACACTGGCCTCCTCTTTGCTCTTTCTCACCCAAAACACTTCATCTACAAATTCCATGCATTTTCACTGGCTATCCCAATGTCTGGAATTCTGCCCCTCCTTATCTTCATTCCCTGGCTTCCTTTGAGTCACAGCTAACATCCTGTCTTCTGCACAAAGTGTTTCCCAGTCCTCCATAAGCTTAGTGACTTCTCTCTGAAATTCATCCTGTAATCACCTTGTTTGCATGTACTTGTTGTATATTGTCCTCTCCTGCCACCATTTGACCGTGAATTCCTTGAGATCAGGGTCTAGTTTATTTTATTTTGCGGCAGGTTTAGTTTTTGGTTTTTGGCCTTTCTTTGTGTTTTCAATGTTTAGCACATGGCCAGGCACATAGGAGGTGCCTAATAAAGGTTTGTAGGCTTGACTAATTTCAAATTCTGTGCTCTTTCCCCTCTATGGTCAGATGAAATGGGATAATGACTATTACGTCACATACGGCATAGTTGCATGAGTTGCGGTGTGTGTGTGTGTGTGTGTGTGTGTGTGTGTGTGTGTGTGTATGATTTGATTTGGGAGGCAAAAAAGGTCTGGTGCATGGTGGAACACCTAAGCTAATGAGGCTTTTCTCTCTTCACATATGCTTTATCTTGGAACTATGCTAACATTATATCCAATCTCTGAAAACTAACTCAGATCCTTACGTTACATGCTTGGCCAGGTAAGTGATCAAATATCCACAAACTAGGCCTAAAAGACTCATGCGATGCTGAGCTATAGGAACACTGGGTCAACATGACCACATAGCATATCACTGCACATGTTAACAAAAGGCGCAATTGGAATTCATAATGACTTGTTTTTATAGTTTATAATAGCTTTTAATCTGCATTGGTTGGAACTCTAAGAGTCCCATCTGTTCTAGCAGAAGACTTTGTCAACTTTATATTTTTATGGCACTATAATAAATGCCGGTTTTTATAACATTCAAGGAGTTGCAGCTGAAAATAATGAGGAAAAATAATCCATAAAAGGGTTTGGGATGCCATCAAGTTTTAAGCAGCTACCACATGATCAAAGATACCATAGATATTTAATGATTTAATCATATTGGACAGGAAATTCTCTTCCTTAACTTGTAAATAGAGTTTCAGTCAACTCAAACCCCAGGGAAGCAAGAGTAATGATAAAATGAATCTAGACAAAAGGTTTCTGTCTTTCCCTTAGTACCTGAACACTCATTTCCTTTTTCCTCATACTGACAAAAAGGCAGCTAAATTCTTTCATCTGAGGGTTAGAGTGGTCCAAGAGGCTTGTGATTCTAACAAGTTGATTTTCAAATATAATTATAAGCACTCCATAATATTTGGTTCATTTCCCAGACTGACTGTCATTAGTGATTAAAGGAGCATCTGGTCCAACCTTGGAACAGTATGACCAGTTCTCAGCATCTTAGAATCATCTAGATAACTCATTTTTAAAGACCTGCTGCATCTCTAAAGTAGGCCTGATTGTTGCTTCAGCATCTGTTTGGAAATTTCTCCTTGTCTTCTTGTGGCTCCATAGTTTAATTTGGACCCTCATGGTTGCCCTTGTATATTCTTCGTCAACTCTTCACTCTCTCGCTTCCCTCTTCCCCACACTCAATCTGTTTCCGAGTTGACTTTACTGTCATTGCATCTCTCATACACACTGCTTTCTCTCCTCTGATAGTACCACAACCCTAATGCAGGTCCTCATCACCTCAGGTCTGGGGTATTGCAACAGACTACTGGTGGTTGATCTCTTTGCCACAAGTCCCTCCACAGTCTAGTGACACAGGGGTGGGGAACTTGCAGTCTCGAGGCCACATGTGGCCCTTTAGTTCCTCCAATGTGGCCCTTTGACTGAATCCAAACTTCACAGAATAAACCCCCTCAACCTGAACCCTAACCCCTGTGTCACTAGACTGTGGAGGGACTTGTGGCAAAGAGATCAACCACCAGTAGTCTGTTGCAATACCCTAGACCTGAGGTGATGAGGACCTGCATTAGGGTTGTGGTACTATCAGAGGAGAGAAAGCAGTGTGTATGAGAGATGCAATGACAGTAAAGTCAACTCAGAAACAGATTGAGTATGGGGAAGAGGGAAGCGAGAGAGTGAAGAGTTGACGAAGAATATACAAGGGTTTATTCAGAGTCTATCTCCAATTTATCATGTATGTATCATATTTATACATAGTTGTTTGCATGTTGTCTTCCCCATTAAACTATGAGCTCCTTGAGAATGTTTGATGCTTTTTTCTTTTGTATCCCCAATGCTCATCACAGTGGTTGGCACAAAGTGGAGACTTAATGAATATTTATTGACTGACTGGTTGCAGAGCCCAACGTGCCTTCCTCTTGACCTCATAATATTATATTGACATCAGTGGGGCATGTAGATTTTTCATTGGTTACCCCTCGCTTTCATTACCCTACTAGCCCATCTTGTTTTGGGGTCATATCTCTCTGACACTTCTTCTGAGCAGTTTTTCATTGGTAATGTGATGCATCCCCATTAGTTCTCTCTACCCCCATTCCCCATGTCCTTTGAGTGAGCTATAGTTTTAATTCTTCAGAGTCTATGACATTTCATGATTCTCAACCATATAGCACCTTTAGAAAAATGTTTACTTTAAAGAGATAGGCTTCTGTTTCAGGGGGCAACTTGGGGTCATCTACAATGTCATACTCTGAGCCTTCAACATACTATAACCATGACCTTGGATTCTTAAAGACCATGTCCATGAAAGCCAGCCCCTAGCAGGTTCTATCATTCTGGAAAGACTGCAGGTACGTTCCCAGAAACAAATTAAGTGTGCTGAGGACCAGCTTTGCTAAGTACTGAAAAGATCCTCACCTTTGGCCCCTTGGTGATGAGTTATTTGGCTGTGATAACCCAGGAAACAATGAAAAAGATGAAGATACTAAACACACATACATTCAGCTGGAGAGTTTGGTTTTGCTTTCCTGTTGCTAAGGGCTTGGTGTGCTTAGTGTGAAATAAGTTACTGGCTTAGTGAGCAAAGTTCCACAATTGTGAGGATCTTCTTTTGGGCAATAACAGAGACAAGAAATTAGTAAGCTTGCTCTAGGGAAGAAGCATTGTCTTCTGACATGAGCAAAGCTGATTCTTCAGAGAATGGCTTTACTTGTAGTATATAGCTTGTTGGTTTCCAGCTTTTATTGTGGTAATTACTCACAATGGTATTAATCTTGGATGATAGAAAAGCAAATTAATCTAAACATGCAAAAACATGGGGAGATGTTGAAGGGATGGTTTCTAGTCATGTCTATACCAGTAATGTGACCTGAGAAGAGTCATATATTATCTCTGAAACTTCAGTTTTCTCATATATAAAACTAGTATAATGACATCCTACTTTCCTAACAGACCTATTGAGAAAACGTAATTAGATCATAAATCCAAAGTGCTATCTAAACACAGGTAAGCTATTAATTACCTTTCTGGGCTTCAGTTTCATCATTCATAAAATGGGAGGCGTGGAGGTGGAATTAGGTGTATGATCCCCGATATGTTTTAGGAAGAAGACCCTAGTGACTACAATCATTTTTAGAATAGTTAATGCCTTGACAATGAAGTGGGTCTCCACTCCCAGTGATATTGAAAGCACTGGCATATATCACTCCAGCAATCTGGTAGTTCCCATCATTGATCTTGTCTTCTCATATCCTACTCACTGATAAGGGACTGCACATTATATATCTCAGGAGGAGGAGTCAAAGGAGTGATAGAAAGGTGAAAAAGGGTCCCAAGTATAGAGGCATTTTGAAGCATCTTTCTTATCAAGAGGCCAGTCAAGGGCCATTGTTGAAGGAAGGAGGCATCAACAATCTTCACAGAAGTCTACCAAAATACAAAACATACTGGCATATCCAAATCTACTGGTTGGGAACTCCCATGTGAGATGACTGCAAAGGTTCTTTTGAGGTATTAAATCCTACAATTCCATGAATTGGAGACAGAAAGCCTGATGATTAGAAAAAATCTGTCTCACAAGAGAAACTCAATCTTGGCTTCATTTCATTCAGAGATTATGTGGACTCTAGAAGTCTATTAAGTGGAAAAATTGTTTTTTACCCCATAATTTGGAAGGATTTCTATTAAAAGGAATGATCAGAAGAGTGAGATTTCATGCTGATCATGCTAATATCACTCTACTGTGTCCTAGCTTCTGGCTCACTGCTTCTGGGCTTTCTTTACACACAGTGTCTCACCAACTCATAGCTTCTGTAGTTGCTTAACTTGGTAGATTGCCTATGCTCTTCCCTCACCCAGCCCACTTGCTGGCCTGGGCCAACCTTTAATGGAGCAACATGTAGTAGAAGAAGGGAAAGGAAGGTGGGGAAGAAATACAAGTTCAAATGCTTCTTGAGGAACACCTTCAGCAGTGTCCTGTGAGATTATCTCCCAATTTCTTTAATACTATCCTAAGGATTGATGAAAATTAGAATGCAGGGTATAGCAAAGGAAAAGTAAGAGTGGTAAAAGTGGAAAATAGACTCATCTACAATTGCTGCTCAGTATTTCCCTGCAACAGGGTCCCAACTGGATTCTCTTACTCCTTTAGAGGTAGAGACTTCATCTGACCTGGTGATCTAAGGGAACAGTCAACAAATGTCGGGGGCGGGGAAGGGAGCACAATAATGTTGAACTTTCTGAAGGGAAAAGATCGTTGATGAGTATTTTTAGCCAGTATGCCAAGGAAAAAAAATCAAAATCAGATAAAAGCTGAATGAAGAGGAGAAATGAAGAAAAGGTTAATCTCAATAGACAATTGCTTTGCACAGAAAGGAATTAAGGAAAAAAAAATTCATGAAGAAGGTTAAAGTATCCTAACAAATTCTGCAAATTCTCTTAAAATATAAAAAAGCAATAAAAGAACTAAGTGGAAATACCAGAAAAATAAAGTGGAAATTAGAGCTCTTAAGGAAGAAATCACAATGTTTAAAAAAATAGAACAAGACAGATATCTTCAATAAGTCTTTGAAAAAGAGAATTAGAATACAAAAATACAGTGGTAGAAGAAAAAATATTGGAATAGTTTAATATTTTTTAGAGATGAAAAGACTGTAGCCCCTCTATAAAACAAGAATACTGAATGCTGTTGCAAAGACATAATTTAAGGATTATAGGCCTCTCCTAAAATCATTATTAAAAATTCTATTCTTCAAGAAATTATACAGAAAAAATGCCCTTAAAATTGGAATCAGCAATATATGGAGAGAATCTCAGAACACCAACAGGGGAAAAAATCCAACAACAGATGTTTAACTCATCAAAAAACATTGGAGTCAAGTTTCAGAATTAACAGCTCAATGAACAAATTCTGCTGGTAGCAAGGGAAAAAAATACATTTCAAATTATAAGAAAAACCAATCAAAATAGTATAGGATTGTTCTATGTTATTCTGGCTTGGGCTTGACTAAGTCTAGTCTCCTGGTAGTTTATATTTGAATTGGAATAAAACAAGACTCTCGTAGATCACTCAATAGTTACAGAAGGAGATTTACTTAACCATGGTAGGGGAAAAAACTCATGAGGATATGCATTGAAAATACCCTGAGATGACTGATTGATTGAAGTTCCCCTACCTGAGCTGCCCATCGTGGTCTTCTAGCCTAGAATCAGAGCCACATTGGAACTCTGTATATCTGTTTTGTACTCAGATGACTGGGAAATAATTTTATTATCCTGAGCCTTTAGTCACACAAGCCAGTAAAATCTGAAGAACGGTTTCAATATCGTTTTTTTGGAGGGGGGAAGGCAGAGCAATTGGGGTTAAATGACTTGCCCAAGGTCACACAGCTAGTAAGTGTGTCAAGTGTCTGAGGCCGAATTTAACTCAGGTCCTCCAGACTCCAGGCCTCGTGCTCTACTCACTGTGCACCTAGCTGCCCTTTTCAATATCTTTTAAGAAAAAACTAACCTAACTTGCATGGAAGTGGAGGTGAGTAGAATATTGCTCTCACCACATGTGATTACCATAAGTCAAAAGAAAAATTGGAACATCATATTCCAAAGAGCAAAGCAGACCAGTTGTTTTTGCAAAATAGCATATCCAAAAAATACGAATGTAAGTATCAAATTTTAAAGAACTAAACATTCAGCAAAAGGGAAGAAATCAAATCATTACTTCAAAAGAACCTAGAGGTGAGCAGGATATTTAATATGTGAAATAATCAAATGTCAGAAAGATATTTTCACATAGTTTCAGAGCTAGTAAGGGCCTGAGGCTGGACATGAACTCAGGTCTTCCTGACTCTAAGCCCAGCCCTCTATCCACTATGTTATCTAGCTGCCCAGAGTTGTGTATTACCAGGTACTATACTGCCAATTTGGCTACATAGTGAAGTGAGCACATAATGTCAGCAGAGGGTGAAAAAAGGGTCTTACAACAAAATATTCTGAGATTAGAGTATGAGGGTTGGATATTTCAGGAAATTAGTTTTTCATGTGAGGGTCATGTATTAGTGTTACTACCACATGATGACAAGAAGTGGCTGGGACCCCAGGAAAACATGGTTCAGAGAATGTTGAAAATGGTATTAGCATCAAAGAGAGACTGTCATGACATCAAAAAAGATAAGCAAAGAGGGAAGAGACAAAAAACAGGATCAGACTTTCCCAACTGCCCATTAAAACTGGTGGCCTCTACTGGGAATTAACATCCTTCAAGAATTAACATCCTAGATTAGGGATTCTCTCTCAGGTCATCCATGGTTAGATTTCATGAGACCCATGAACCTAGATGGGGAAAAATTACATCTTTATTTTCATTTACCTCTAACTGATAGCATTTCCTTCAATTATTTTAAAAAAATTATTCACCATACTGCCAGAGGGGTTCAGGACACACATAAGCAACTAACAACCTATTTTCTAGAGAATCCTAGTGTAACCTGATCATCACATCCCATTTTGGGAGGACTCTCTTCCTTGCTGGAGGTTGATTACTTGATGCTTCAAGTCTGAGTAAGAGGTGGAGTTGATGAGAAGGTAGAGAGGAAAGAAATCTTGGTTTTCTGGCTTTAAGTTTCAAGAGAGAAGACATGACATTCTAAACTTTCTTCAAGTTCTTGAAGGGAGAAAAACTGTGGGAAGAAATCAACAAATAGTGGAGCTGGCACATTGATCATTTCTCTATTCCTAGCTTACTAACCCTAGAGCCTTTGGGGAATTTTTCCCTAGGTGAGATCTGAGACACTCTTTCTTGGTTGAGCTTAGTTATCTCACTTTCAGTAGGAGAGCTCATTCCCTCAGGATTGCCTGGCTTATATATTCCCCTATGTATACTTTTTCTGATTTCCATTTTGACATTTATTTGGGTAAGTGGTTTACTCACTATTTGATAAGTTTTCATTGTGGAACTGGAATCTAGACAGAAGGGGCCAAGGCTTGGGAAATTCCTTTCCTATTAAGAGATAGGAATCAGGAGTTCAGCATTTACCTCAAAATTATTTCCCCTAGATAAACAATATTTAAAAGAGAAGATAAATATAATTCTAGCCCAGTTCTCTCTGTCTCTCTCTGTCTCTCTCTGTCTCTCTCTCTCTGTCTCTCTCTCTGTCTCTCTCTCTCTCTCTCTCTCTCTCTTTCTCTCTCTCTGCCTCTCTCTCTCTGTCTGTCTCAGGAGAGCAGAGTGGCCAATCTCTGGCCCCAACTCTTCTTGATTCCACTTCTATCATGAATCAAAATCTCTCTTGGAGAAGCATGGAGGGAGGAGACTCTAGGGAAATCTATTCTTGCCTCACTTTGAGCTACATTAGGCACATATGAGTAAGCAATACGGTGTACGCAACACATACCCTTATGAGAGAATAGGCAAGGGGCAAGAAAGAGGGTAGAACGAGAACAACCCTTTTTGGAAAAGGGCATTGCAAATTTATGTCACTGATAAAGGAAAACAGATGAGGTAGTAACAGGGGAACGGGGAGTTCTAAATCTTATGCTCACATGTAAACTGGAAGATGGTAAGTTGAAATGAAGAAAAGAGAGAAAACAGTAATCAAAGTAAACTCAAGCATAAAATTGGGTAGAAAAATAAGAATCAAGAAGAGTTGCAGGGAGAAAATAGGTCTGATTAGTATATTAAAAATCCGCATAGACTAAATGCTGACTTAAAAGAGGAGTTATATATCCTTGCAACACACTTATGCCTACACACATGTATATGTGTACATAGACATATTTACAGATATGTATATGTGTGTGTATATACATACACATGCAAATATATGTGAATATGAAATAAGACACACAAAAAGTAATAACCCTATACTTTACTGGATTAAATTCAACAAGAAAAATGAAAAAATGAAAATAATTGAGGAATATACAAGAAAACAAAACCCAATATTTTCTCCTTTCAAGAAACACTTAAAACAGATAGTCATACTAAAAATTATGAGATAAAATAGAATCTGTTATTCTTCCAGAGACACTTACCTAGCAGGAGTTGCAAACATGAACTCAGATAAGGCAGAAATAAAATCTGCTAAACTAAAGAGAGATATATAGAAAAACCACATTATATTTAAAGACATCATAGACAAAGAAGAAATAATAAAATTAATTTTATATATATCTAATGGCAGAGTGATTAAATTTCTTAAAGAAAAACTAGAATTGCAAAAAGACATTGATAGTAACTATTATAGCAAAAACTCAAATTAGGCTTAGTCCAATCACTCAGTTTTGAGGTGTGAAAACACAGATAGGCAGTTATGAATCATACAACCAACTTTAAATTATTTTAATAATTAGAAATTAAAGGAAGACACATTAAAAATAATACACTCCAAAAGTTAAAAAAAGAATTCTGAATTCTCTTAGAAAAAAGTATGAAAATCAGCAATAAAAGAATCAAGTACAGATATCAGAGAAATAACTCCTTCCTGGCTTTATATTCACTGAACCAGAAGAGCCCAGGGGAGTATCCTACATGCAGTAAGAGTCCTGTAGCAATCAATCAGAATAGTGTTCCACAAGTAGCAAAAAGCACAGAAATCTTACAATCAACTTGGCATTTCTTGCAGGTCACTAAAGCTCAGTACTATCCTTTTGATCACCACTTTCCTCTCCAGGCTAAGCCTTTCATACTTGAAAGGGCAGAGATGGAGGAAGTAACTGATTATAATCACCATAGCTTCAGGACTGTGAGCATGCTCTTACTCTCAAAGGTGCACATGCTCCTCCCCATGACTGCTAATCTTCAATCACAAGAACACAATAATAGTAGGAGACTTTAAGTTTCACCTCTCAGAGCTAGATAAATACAAAAGAAAAATAAACATAATGAACCAAAAGATAGAGGACACAACTAAAACAGTCAATGAAGGAAAACTTATATCTTTGAAAACTGATATTAACGAATTATAAAAAGACAGAATCTCTGAACTAAACATGCAATTATAATACTCAAATTCTCAGATGGAATACTATTCTTGGTGATTTAGATTTTCTCACTGATAATATGTTACAAAGGTTGCTGCAGACATTTTTCATTTTTCTTCTTTTTGGTAATCTCCTAATCAATCAGCAATCAATCAACAAGTCTTTATCAAGTGCGTATCACGTACCAGGCTATATGAATACAAGTACAAAGAAATTATCTCAACTCTCAATGAAACTAACATTGTCATCTTTGATGACTTTGCTTACTTGGGTTTCTCACTAATATTTCTTTTAACATGTTTTTCCATTCTATGCTTCTTTTATTTTTGTGAAATGGCTCATAATCTTCTATAATTTTTCTTGGGAGATTTTGTAAACATTCTCAACCAACATTGCTTTTGATTGCCCTCCCTCTGTGCTTGGCAATAAGTTAAATGTTTCATTGACCAAGCCATTTTTAGGCTGTTTTGGTCCCCTTCTGGCAATTTACTCGCATTAGACAAAGTTCAGTATGAACTTATTATATTCCCCATATCAATGTCCTTTCTATTCACCATCCATTATCAAACAAAATGATATTTAGTAGGTAAAATAAGGCACATTTATAAATGCTTATTTCCTTCATTTCTCCCAATTTTTCAATATCAATAACCTTTTTAAATAGGTCAGTGTTACATTGTTTCAATTTTATGCAATGTTTTTTCATTATTAATTTTTCTTTTAGCTTTATACAAATGTTTATTTTTATTCCAACAAGTTGGTAGTCTGGTTATATAAATAGCTGATTCGGGAATGACTCCACTTCAGTAATGACATTCTTTCCCTGTTTGTTGAAATATAATCAATTTCATTAGTGAAGTTATTCAATGTTCACCATGTTCAATGAGTACACAGAAAACTCACAACTCTATCATGAACATTTTCTTCATAAAGAGAATTAGTAGACACCCAACTGGAGTGCTCTCTCCTTTTACCCAACTGAGATGAACCTTTCTTGCTGATCTCCAAGTCTTCTGGGCTCAAAAAAAAATTCTCCACCCTGTCTTTCTGCTGGTTCTGTGGTTCCAGGATTTGTTCTGGGACACTATTTTTATGGTTGATTGTTTGGAGGTGAATATGGGAGAGCTATAGTGATTTGCTGCTTACTCCACCATCTTGGCTCCTGGAAGTCAAATGACAAGTTTTTGAGAGTGGGGGAGAGATAAGCATGTTTGTAGGTGGTAGGGAAGGAGTCAGAAGGCAGGGAGAGACTGAAGATTAGTGAGAGAGTGGATGATAAAGGTGACAATCTGATAAAGAAGACAGGATAAAATAGATTCCCTTGTGCAGGCAGAGGAGTTTCCCTTGGCAAGAAAGGTTAGAGCTGGGAATGCCTTAGAATAGAGAAAGTCAAAGCTGAGAGGGGCCTTAGAACTTAGGAACACAGAATATCAGGACTAGAAGAGAATTTTGTACAGAGAACAAAGAATAGTAGATATTGGAAGGCCTTTAGTATGTATTCCCAGAGCCTAATTGGCACAGTCTCTTTCCTTATTTCTGATTCATAATTTCTAAGATATTTTTATTGTCTTCATAGTCATTTGACAAGCATTTATTAAGTACCTACTATATGCCTTCAACAGATATGATTGTGCTTTTGACATCTCCCAGAAAGGAAATGAATGTTAGGGAAAGGATAATGAGTTCTGTTCAGACATTTTTAGTTTGAGATGCCTATAGGATATACAATTTGGCATTGTAGGACTGGAGTTCAGGAATCTAGAAGTGGATATAGATAGATAGATAGATAGATAGATAGATAGATAGATAGATAGATAGATAGATAGATAGATCTGTGGAATATCTATATAGTAATCTACACAATTAAACCCATAGGAGCTGAAGAGGTCACTGAGAGAGTATAAAGACAGAAGGCCTAGAACAGAGACTTCGGGGCATATCCACAGGTAAGGGGTCAAATATGAATAATGGTTTAATAAAGAGATGGAGAGGTAAGAGGAGAACCAAGAGAGAACAGTGTCAAGAAAACTCAGAGAGTAAAGAATATCTCAGTGAAACAGGTAATCAATGCTGCAGAGAGGTTAAAAGGGATGAGAATTGAGAAAAGGTTGTCAAATATGGTAATTAAAATAGCATGGGTAACTTTGGAGATAGTAGTTTCAGTTGAGTAATGAGATCTCTGATCCAAATTAAAAAGTAAAAAACAAGTACAAAAGAAGAAATCTTGAAAATTAGAGGACAAATTGAGACACTTGAAAATAAAAGACTACAGAATGAATAAAGAAAACTAAAAGATAATTTTAATAGATTAACAAAATCAATAAATCAGTCAGTAATCTCATGAAAGAGAAAGAACAAATTGTTAAAATAAGAAAGAGAGCATTCTTTTTCCCCATAGAAAATAGAAAGGGAATTCTAAAATAATTGTCATAAATTAGTATACAAAATTATATGCCAGCAAAGCTGATAATTCAGTTATTCAGTGAGTAGTTATACAAATATAAAATACAAAAACAAAAATGCCCAAGAAATATCTGTTTTAAATATATTACAGAAAAAGAAATTGAACAAGCCATAAATAAACTGCCAAGGGAGAAAAATCCCTAGCGCAGAAGAATTAATAATCAAATATCCTAAAAAGCAAATCCACAAAATTATCTTCACACTCATGAAGTATTAATAAAACCCTCCAAAATGATAAGAATTCCATTCAAAGCAACTTCAAAATACATACATACATACATACATACATACATACATGCATACTATATACATATTTATTTAGGAGTCAAGGTATTAGGATACATGTAAGATTTATCTACATTTAATCTATATATCTATTTTTCAGAAGGCTTTGCAATGTTCTTGGGTTTGATTCAATCAGGATAATGCAACCTATAAATAGGATCATATGGGAAGTCTTTTCATCCAAGGGGAATCCCTTGTCAACTTTGCTGGATCTCCTCCATCATAGTGATGAATACTTTTAGTCAGTATACATGTTCATATTTTATGCCTCACCTGATGTTTATCATTAGCAGCTTGTTGAATAGGGTTATTTCTGTAGTTATATCTTCAAAGGTATCTTTAATGATCTTGATGTATGGGTAGGATCTTACATTCTGTACATCCTTCAGTTAGTGGTGAAATGACAAAGATGTCATCCATTATTGAACTTCAATTTTGAAAGCTTGGTTGTCTCCTACGAAATAATCTCAAGGATTCTCTCAGTTCATGTAGAGCTGGCTCTGGATACATAGGTAGGTAGTTAATTGTGGATATTCTCCTGGTAATCTTTTTTTTCAGTCTTAATAAGATCCAAAATTTTTTACATGCTTTTGGTAAAAAAGAAAAAGCACAAATACCTTGCATATTGTTTCCTCAAAACCCTCCCAACTGTATCACCTCCAGCAAAGATCTCCTCTATACCAACCTGTTTCAATCCAGTTGTTTTTCCTATCATTTTCCTCTTTAGTGGCATTTTCTTTTTATAAGCATTTTTGGAACTATTATATTAGGTCCAAATGGGGTGGAACCACCATCCTTGATAGAGAAAACAATTCATTGAAATGATTTTTGCAAGTCTTTTCCATTTGTCTTCCATTTGTTGCCTTCTCATTTGCATTCTCAAGTGTCCTTGGAATAATTTTGCTTAGTTGGGCATCTTGCCAAGCTTTGTTAAACTCACTCTACCCTCCACTTCTTCTCTCACTTTTATGAGACAAAACTGTTCATAACTGTCCATCACCTATCATTGTAAGATTTTACAAATGAGTTTGTATTCTAAGTTGTTATTGTCTTTGGCAGTCAATTCTATCTTTTTGGTGAGTGAGTCAGATGATTGCTGACTAAGGTGCTTTCAGGTTTCTTTTGCTCTCTTTGTTGGGGCAATTAATTTTCATTTGTTAAACTTCTGGATAAAATTATTATAGTCAGTGTCGATGTCATTTCTATTATTCAATTTTTCTTTTTAATAATTTGTTTTAGAATTTAATGCTAGGTCATTTCAATTGTACTTCATATCGTTTACTCATTATTATTCAATTTTCTTGGATTTTTAAAAAATCAATTTTGATCCTAATTCTGATAAATCAACAGTCTGATAGCTGCCTCAGGGAGAATTCTAACATCAATAAAAAGCCAATAAATCTTTTCCAGTCCATTTCAATATAATCCATTTTGTCTCATATCGTGCCATGTGTTGTTTTCCTTGGTCAATGCTTAACAATTCCTTTTTCTAAGAAAGTGTCCATTGTATAGTGGCACGAGGCTTCTATGTAATCTATAAGTCTTTGGCAACTATCATTTCCTCTTTCTGAATCACGCATTGAAGTCATCAAATGTCTAATCAATATATCTCCAAGAGAGTATATTGAGTTTATTTGATTTCTTCAAAGAATACTTTGTCACTTTATCACCAATAACTGGCATTGGTATATAAGAAGCAAATATTACCCTGGTGGTCTCTTTGAATAAACTTCTTATTATATAATATATGCTTAGTTTTAGTATTTACGTTTGCTTCTTTTTACTTTTCTTATTTTGTATTTAAGTTTAAAATAAAAAATTATCAAATATGTGTGTATATACATATAAAATCGAATAGCCCATGAAATAATGTTTCTTGTTGCTTCTGGGCCTATGATGAAACCTCTTCTGCCAACCCTTTTCTTTGCCTCTCCAAGAAGTACCCCTGTTAGCTACCCTTCTACTTTGTTGCAACTTCCTTTTTTCATTTTGGTTTCATTTATTGCAAGAATTCAAAGTTGATATGGCTGAGCTCCTGTAGCAATATGTGCATTCACGGGTCACCAGAAAATTATCTCATATTTAGAAAACTAATGGCCAAATTAAAGCTCATAGACTGTCTAAATATTGCATGATTCTTAGCACTCTCTGCCCTACTTGCCACCACCACTCTGGTAGTTTCTATCATGATAGAAAAGCTTTGAGTATGGCCAACTGACCAGATCTGTTTTCCAACTATACGTGTGTGTGTATGTATACATATACATATGTGTGTATACACACACTCTTGATTCTCCAGTTTTTTTGAGCACTGTTTCAGAAGACCTAGGTTCTTGATCCAGGCTCATGAATTACTAGCTGTATGGCAAGACCTTTCACCTTTCTGACTGATAGTGTTATAATCCACAAAAATGAAATGAAATGGAAAAGCATTGAGATTTGCTAGGCATTGAAGATACAGATACAAAAGTGAGGCAGTCCATCCTGGCAAGGAGTTCACATTCTAAATTGGTATAGCAACACATAAAAGAAGCTTCATTTTCATGGCAGATAGAAATTCTGGGTGATTCTTGAGGCTTGGCCAGAAAAGTAGCAGAACAGATGGTTATCCCTCTGAAGATCTTGGGGAACAACGGCAAGACAGATTGTCCCCAACCAATGATTGTTGGAAATATAGTAGTGGGTTCAAAAGTCAGAGTAGAGAGGGGCTCTGGTTATCTCTTGTCTACATGAAGATGGAGGTAGGGGTGGGGCAAGATCCAGTTGACACTTGGTGGGAAGTATGTAATGAGATTTTGGTTGGCTTTTCAATGAGCATGCTGGTGGTACTAGTCCATTTTGGAACTGCCTTTTGTGGGTTATTATGGAAGAGAGGAAGTTCCCTTAGGATAATAATATCTGCTCAGCCTGCATGTTGTTGTTGAGGATCAAATGAAATAATATATGTGAAGTTTATTTGCAATCATAAAAAGCATCATATTACATAGAATAGGGATATATGGAGCATTAGGGGCTTAGGCTTCCCTTGATTTCTTTCACATAAAGTTGAACAGACTGGTTTCCCTGGTAGTGAGTAATAACTATGAGAAGTAGACTTCACATTAAACATCTTTATTTATATCCATATATATGTGCATGTGTATATAGACACATAATATGTATATACTGCTAAAAGGTTCGTGATCTTCCTAGGGATACATTATTACTCTGATGATTCTTCACACCCCTCACTAGTGGCCGCATGTGCTCCACACTTTTCCCAGACTGAGCAATTGACTCAACTTCTATCTTGGACCTAGCACTGAGTATGCAGTAAGGGTGAGTGGACACTAATTTCTTTTATATAAAGGGGAATAAAAACTATCAAGGGAAGTAACAGAGAAGCAGGAGGAGGGCAGCAGTCTGTGGGTGTATTCAGGCAGTGTGAGATTCTGCCAACTTTAGCAGAGAACTGGCTGGTCTAACTCCTTTTTCTTCCACAGGGAGAGAGAGAGAGAGAGAGAGAGAGAGAGAGAGAGAGAGAGAGACAGAGACAGAGAGACAGAGAGAGACAGAGAGACAGAGAGAGACAGAGAGAGAGAGAGAGAGACAGAGAGAGAGAGAGAGAGAGAGAGAGAGAGAGAGAGAGAGAGACAGGGAGGGAGGAAGAGAGTGTTTCTTTCTCTCTGACTTGGAGTCTGGAAGGAGGGGAGGGATATAGGAGAATTGGGGTCCTTTAACCATACCAGCTCTAGTCAGCACTGCAGCTAGTGATCACTGTGTCTCTCAGTCCAAAAACAGTTGTATTGTCAACTGCAGCATTATTTATCAGTCACGGCTGATAGAAAAATGTAACACAGGAAAATATAAGTTTCAATATTGAAGAAAATAAGCAGAGAAACTTATTAGAAATGTGAAAAATCTGATTCCCTGCTGCATATATCCTGTGATAAAATACTAACATGAAGATGGACAAAACAGTGACACAAATATTCATGTAACACATGTTGGCATGGATAAAAACTCTGTTGCCTAAAATAAGTGACAGTAATTTGGGGGGAAGCCCAGTACCTTGAAAGGGATGAACATTCCAAATTAAACATACAAATCTGCTCCATTTGCTAGTATAACTGAATTTCAAAATAATATTATGAGGAAGAAAAGAGGGACTTGAGTATGAGGTCTTGAAATGTCCTATTTGTACCTACCCATTGCCAGTACTCCTGGTCCAAACCAACCCCAGATGTTTCTACAAATGGACATATCCCAATGACTGTCTCCAGAGGACTAGAATTTATTTATACAAGTGCTGACTTAGCACTTGGTGTTACGGCAACAATATGTAAAATGAAGGAAAAATTCATTTTTAAATATTCTGCCGGGGACAAGGATCCATTTAAATATTTTGCTCCTATTTCTTTTAAATATGAAGAAAACAATAGTTGGTTTCTTTCAAATTTGTAAAAAAACATACATTACTACTTGGAGTATTCCCAGTGCTTTGGTACTTACTTAATATCAAGGACATGGTCCTCAATATCTAATTGACTAGACTCAGAAATATTTTAGTTGTTGAGGACCTAGCCTTTTATAGGTCCAGAGCATTCTAATAACTGAACCATAATGAAGTAGAAAGAAAACTGATTAGCACATTAAGAAACCTGGATTCTATTAAAGGTGTGCTGGCAAATATTTAACAAGCAGCTTTCTTGGTGGGGGGATTTATGTAGGGCACACTTTTAAATCCAATCTTCATTCTTAACATTTTTCTTAAATCTAGAAATAAAAACCCCAGTAAATCAAGCTTTAATTTGTAGCATTTGCCTATTTCTAAAGTGTAAATTCTTGCACTGAAAATTCAATAAACACCTCCCATGAGCAAATTTGAATTGGTTCTATCACACCTCTGGTTCTAATCCCACTTTGACTTCTAACTCCATTTGTAAGGTGGTGGGTCTGATCAATCCAGTAGACTGGTGGGCCACTCACCTTCCCATAAGGGGAGAAGATAACCTGGACCATGAGAGGTGCCTTTTTATGATAAATTCCCTCATAAGAATTTTCTGTGGCTGTATAAACCAAGCCCCTGGGGATGAGGTTCTAAACCAGGGGTGGGGAACCTGCAGCCTCAAGGCCACATATTGCCCTCTAGATCCTCAAGTGCAGCACTTTGGCTTAATCCAGACTTCACAGAACAAATCCCCTTAATAAAAGGGATGTGCACTTGAGGATCTAGAGGGTCATATGTGACCTTGAGGCCACAGGTTCCCCACCCCTGTTCTAGACCCACCTATGCCACCAAAATAATGTGTTATCTTAGGCATGTCAAGAGTTGTAGTGTGGTGCAGTGGGAAAAGAACTGATTTGGGGGTCAAAAGCCCTGAGTGTTAATCTTAGCTACCTACGTAACCTTTGACAAGGCAATACCTTCTCTGGCCTTCAGTTTCTTTATAAAATGAGGGATTTCAACTAAATTGCTGTGAAGGCCCCTTCCAGCTCTAAATCTACAAATATATCACCTATTTAGCCCACTTCAAAAGCATTTCACATCTAACTTTGGAGCTAATCATTGAAATAACTCTGCAAGCTGTGTGCCTGGCAAGAATAGGAAAAGAAGTTATTGGCACAGTTCTGTCACTCTGAACCTGTAAATCTTCCTAGTTAGCTCATAGGACCAGAAGTAGTCTACTAGAGTTCTAACCAAGATTAAGCCTATATTTGTATTTCTTAAACTCAAACTGGGATCAGGTGTTTATAAAATTCACATCAGGGGCACAACAATCAGAAGGGACCTGAAAGTTTGCAAGTCCCTGTTCTGAACTGCCCCTAAGATCCTTGAAGAACACATAAGTCAATATATAAAGAAAGCAGCAGAACCCCAGAGGATACAGATATGTATCAAATAAATCCCTAATATTCCTTGCAGGAGTGCTTAGAGCTTGGCCTTAAGAAAAAAAAAGAACTATTATTCACACAAGGATATCCAAGACAAAAACCCAAAGAAAATAATTCTTCAATATCTACATGTAATGCCTCAAAGAAAAACACATATTGCCCCAAGGTCATCTAGAATTACTAAATGAAGCAAATTCAAAAATCATGCAATATATGAAATGAGAGCTCTTGGGGAAAAAAATGAAAAAGAAATGAGAGAACTAGAGGAAAGACTTTGAAGGAAATTTAACAGCTTATGACAAGAAATACAAGACTTCATCCAGGTTGAAAATTAGAATAGATCAAAGAAAAATTAATCACTGAGAAGAAATATTACAAGATCACGAGACTGAAAAATAAACAAGGTGATATATCTCATATCCAAAGCTGCTGACTCAGAAAACAGGCCAAGGAGAAAAAAAAATCTAATAACCATTAGACTTTCTGAAAGCAATGAACAGAAAAAGGAGAAGGGGGCAGAAATAACATATTTCAAGAAATAATAAATAAAAACTGCCCAAACCAGAGGGTAAAGCAAAAATAGAAAGAACCCGCTGATCATCATCAAGAGAGCCACCAAAATGAAAAAGATCAGGAATGTCACAACCAAAATCCAGAGCTTCCGGATCAAAGGAAAAAAATATACTGCCAATACCCAAAGAAAAAGAGTTTAAGTATCAAGATTACACAACATTTGGATGCTACCACTACAGAGAAGAGGCACATTTGGAATGACATTCCAAAAGGCAAAAGAAAAAGTTTTATAACCAAAAATAACAACTGGCAAAACTGAGTATAATTTTACAAGGGAAAAAAGGCATTTAATAAAAAAATTGGACTTCTAAGTATTTCTGATAAAAAAAAAAACAAGAGGTGGGTAAAATGTTTGAGGTATAAACACAAGAATCAAGAGCTATGAAAAGGTAAATATGTGTGAGTAATTGGAAGTGGCTATAGAGGGATAAGAAATATGTCTCCTCAGAAACTTAATGTCATCAAGAGTCATAGAGGGAGTTAAATAACACAGTAGGCCTGGGAGTGAGGGGGAAAAAGGAATATATTAGAAAAAAAAGGAGAGAAGAAGAGAGAATTTTGCTATCTCACACAATCTGAATGCATAAGTAGAAGCCTATACAAATAAAGAGGAAGGAGTGGGGTGATTGACATCACTTGCATATCACTTTCATCTGAACTAGTCAAAGGAAGATCCATACTCTCTCTCTCTCTCTCTCTCTCTCTCTCTCTCTCTCTCTCTCTCTCTCTCTCTCTTTCTCTCTCTCTCTCTCTCTCTCTCCCTCCCCCCCCCTCTCTCTCACACACACACATACACACAGAAATAGATAGAGAGAGTGTGGCATTTACCTCAGTGACGAAATAGGAGGGAATTAATAGGGGACAAGAAGGTTGAGCTGGGCCTGGCCAGAGTTGGATTAGTCACAAGTGAAACAAACTCTAACCTTGTAAGGTAGTTCATGAAGGGAGATTAAAATCAAAGCAAGAATGAATAAGAAATTATGTTTGAGATTTGGGTGAATGGAAGAGGAGGGGAGGGGAGGGGAGGAGAGGAGGGGAGAGAAGAAGAGAGGCAGAGAGGAGAGGAGAGGAGAAGAGGGGAGAGGAGAGGAGGGGAGAGGAGAGGAGGAGAGGAGGGGAGAAGAAAGGGGAGGGGAGGGGAGGGGAGGGAGCTTAGGACAGTACAACCTCCACACTGGAAGTCCTACCTTAACAAAGAGTTAAAAAGCCAAGTAATAGGCTGGGAAAATGAGCAAACAATGAGAAAGAAGCTCTGACTGTAGAAAATTACTTTGGTGCCAAGAAAGATCAAAAAACTCAGAAGACAAGAAAGTCAAATCTCCCATATCCAAAGCCTCCAAGAAAAACATAAATTGATCTTCAGCCATGGAAGAGCTCAAAAAGGATTTTGAAAATCAAGTAAAATAAGTGAAGGAAAAATTGGGAAGAGAAATGAGAGTGAGGCAAAAAAATCATGAAAAATGAGTCAATAGCTTGGTAAAGGAGACCCAAAAAATACTGAAGAAAATAATACCCTAAAATAGACTAGACCCAAAGGAAAAAAAAGTCCAAAAAGCCAATGAGGAGAACAAATTAAAAAGCAGAATTGGCCAAATGGAAAAGGAGGTCCAAAAGATCAAAGAAGAAAATAAGTCTTTAAAAATTACAATGCAACAAATGGAAGTTAATGACTTTATGGGAAATCAAGAAATTATAAAAAAAAACCAAAAGAATGGAAAGATAGAAGACAAAATGAAATATCCCATTGGAAAAACAACTGACCTGGAAGATAGATCCAGGAGAGATGATTTAAAAATTATTGGAGTACCTAAAAGCCATGATCAAGAAAAAGAGCCTAGAAACATCTTTCAAGACATTATCAAGGAAAACTGCCCTGACATTCTAGAACCAGAGGGTAAAATAGAAATAGAAAGAATCCACTCATCCTGAAAGAGATCCCAAAATGAAAATTTTGGAAATATTACAGCCAAATTCCAGAGTCCCCAGGTCATGGAGAAAATATTGCAAGCAGCCAGAAAGAAGTGATTCAAAGTATTGTGGAGCCACAATCAGGATAACACAAGATTTAGCAGCTTCAACATTAAAGTATCAGAGGCCCTGGAAAATGATATTCTGGAGGTCAAAGGAGCTAGGATTACAACCAAGAATCACTTATCCAGCAAAACTGAGAACATTCCAGGAGAGGAAAAATGGACATTCAGTGAGATAAAGGAATTTCATGCATTCTTGAGAAAAGACCAGAGCTAAATAGAAAATCTCACTTTCAAATACAAGACTCAAGAGAAGCATGAAAAAGTAAACAAGAAAGAGAAATCATAAGTGACTAATTAAAGTTAATCTGTTTATATGCCTACATGGAAAGGTGGTATTTGCAACTCACAAGACTTTTCTCATCATTAAAGTAGTTAGAAAGAGTATATATAGACAGAGCACAGGTGTGAGTTGAATATAAAAGGATGATACCTGAAAAATGAAATTAAGGGGGGAGAGAGGAATGTACTGGGAGAAAAAGAAAGGGAGAGGTAGAATGGGGTAAATTATCTCACATAAAAGAAGCAAGGGGCAGCCAGATGGCACAGTGAGTAGAGCACCAACCTTGGAGTCAGGAGGACCTGAGTTCAAATCCAGCCTCAGACATTTGACACACTTACTAGCTGTGACATTGGACAAGTCACTTAACACCAATTGCCTTGCCTTCCCCCCCTCCAAAAAAACATAAAAGAGTCAAGAAAAAAGCTTTTATAATAGAGGGGAAGACAAGGGAGGTGAGAGGGAGTGAGTGAGACCTAATCTCATCAGAATTGGCTCAGAGAGGGAATGACATACACACTCAATTGGGTATAGAAATCTGTCTTACCCTACAGGAAAGTAGGGAGCAAGGGGTTAAGAGAAGTGGGGAATGATAGAAGGGAGGGCAGATTGGGGGAGGGGTAGTCCCTTTTGAGGAGGGACAGGGTGAAAGGAGAGAGAGAATAGAAGAATAAATGGGGGGCTGGATAGGATGGAGGGAAATATGGTTAGTCTTCCACAACATGACTATTAAGGAAACGTTTTGCATGACTACACCTATAACCTATATCAAATTGCTTGCCTTCTCAATAAGGGGGTGTGGGTGGGGAGGAAGGAAGGGAAAGAATTTGGAACTCAAAGTTTTAAAAATGATGCTGAAATTGTTTTTACATGTAACTGGGAAAAAATAAAATACTAAATAAGAATTAAAAAAAAAAGCCAAAATCAAACAATGTGTTGTTCACAAAATATACCCTTGATACAAAAAATTACAGAGTAAAATAAGGAGCTATAGCAAAAATCTATTATGTCCCCACTAAACTAATAAAAAAGAAAGAGTAACAATAATGATTTCAAAGAAGGCAAAAGCAAAGAAAGAGTTATATTAGGTATGTTATATCACATTATGCTGTATTATATTATACAATACTATGTTATTTTGAAAAATTCAAATATCTCACACACACCCCCAAAAATGTGCTATAATTGTGTTGGATTTATACCAGGAATGCAAAGTGGTTCAATATTAAGAAAACTATAAGCATAACTAACCATATTAACAAGAATAACAAATACCATATGATTATGTTTATAGATGCAGAAAAGGCTTTTGACAAACTATAGAATACATGTTTGGTTAAAATACTGGAAAGCACAGAAATACATGGATTTTTTTCTTCATATGGTAAGTAGAATCTACCTAAAGCAACATGCCAGCATTATAGATAATGAGAATAAACTAGAGGCCTTTCCCATAAGATTAGGAGTAAAGCAAGAATATCCATCATTAACACTATTATTTTATCAAGGGTGAGAAATGCTTGCTATACCAATAATACAAGAAAATAAATTGAGGAAATAAGTACAGGTCAAAAAAAAGAAATAGAATTATTACTTTTTGCATATAATGATTGTTTGCTTAGAGTACCTTAGAAAATTTCCTAAATAGTAATTGAAAAGATTAATAATTTTAGCAAAGTTTCAAGATATTAAATTGATCTACACACACCGTGGGCATTTCTAAATATTATGAACAAAATCCTGAAGGAAGTAGAAGAAAGATAAAATTCACTTAAAATAACTAGAGAATGTATAAAACTTGAGAATCTACCTACTAACACACATGCTGGAACTATAGGAATACAACTACAAAATAAAGATAGACTTAAACAACTGGGGAAGTATTAATTGTTCATAGGGAGGGTGAGCCTATATTGGCTCAAATACACAAATATACCCAAGTGACAACATTACATAAATTGATTTACTTAATCATTACCATACCAATCATATTACCAAAGGATCCTTTTATAGTGCCAGAAAAAATAAACCTAAAGCAACAAAATATCAAGGGAAATATTGAAAAAAACAGGAAGAAAGGGGACTTAGCAGTACCAAGTCTCAAGCTGTATTACAAAGTAGTGATCATTGAACCATTTGTTACTGGCTAAAAAAGAGAGAGCTCCATCACTGGCAAAGATTAGGCATCCAGGGCGGAGCCAAGATGGTGGCTGGAAAGCAGGGACTTGCATGAGCTTCCTACCAGGTCCCTCTGAAAACCTTTAAAAAATGGCTCTGAATAAATTTTAGAGCTGCAAAACTCACAAAATAGGAGAGGGAGGCAGGGCTCCAGCCCAGGACAATCTGGATGGTCACTGGGTGAGGTCTATCGTGCATGGAGCTGGGAGCAGAGGGGAGTAGAGGGGAGCGGAGGGGAGTGGAGCTTAGCATGGGCTGCAGCAGGACCAACCAGACCAGGAGCCAGGCGGAACAAGCCCTAGCACCCTGAATCAGTGAGCTGCAGCAGTTACCAGACTTCTCAACCAACAAACACTGAAGATAACAGAGATGGTTAGTGGGAAAAGCTGCAGGGACAGAGTGGAAGGAGTTCACGGTTCAGCCATTGCCCCAGGGGCAGTGGAGGTGGTGCAGCTACAGAACTACAGCTGCAGTGGCTTCTGGCCCCAGGCCCACCTGGTGGGAGGAATTAAATGGCTGATCTGAGTGGGAGTACAGAGCCTGCTGAAAATTTGCGTCAGGTGCGGATTGGCGGTTCTTGGGGAAGGAGGAGTGCTGGTGTGGCAGAACTGGCTGTATAGAAATAGCTCTGAAAACAACAGTGCATCCCCTCAAGCTTGAAACAAAGTACTCTCTACTCTTCAAGCAGTCATACCCTGACAAAAAACTCAAGAGTCAAGTAAGTTGCTGGGAACATGGCCAGGCAGCGAAAACACACTCATAATCAGTCTCAGACTTTGGAATCTTTCTTTGGTGACAATGAAGACCAAAACATACAGCCAGAAGAAGTCAACAAAGTCAAAGAGCCTACATCAAAAGCCTCAAAGAAAAACATGAACTGGTCTCGGGCCATAGAAGAGCTCAAAAAGGATTTGGAAAAACAAGTTAGAGAAGTAGAGGAAAAATTGGGAAGAGAAATGAGAAGGATGTGAAAAAACCATGAAAAACAAATCAATGACTTGCTAAAGGAGAAGCAAAAAAAATGCTGAAAAAAATACTGAAGAAAACAACGCCTTAAAAAATAGACTATCTCAAATGTCAAAAGAGCTCCAAAAAGCCAATGAGGAGAAGAATGCCTTGAAAGGCAGAATTAGCCAAATGGAAAAGGAGGTCCAAAAGACCACTGAAGAAAATACTACCTTAAAAATTAGATTGGAGCAAGTGGAAGCTGGTGACTTGATGAGAAATCAAGATATTATAAAATAGAACCAAAAGAATGAAAAAGTGGAAGACAATGTGGAATATCTCATTGGAAAAACCACTGACCTGGAAAATAGATTCAGGAGAGATAATTTAAAAATTATTGAACTAGCTGAAAGCCATGATCAAAAAAAGAGCCTACATATCATCTTTCAAGAAATTATCAAGGAGAACTGCCCTGATATTCTAGAGCCAGAGGGTAAAATAGAAATTGAAAGAATCCGCAGATTGCCTCCTGAAAAAGATACCAAAAAGAAAACTGCTAGGAATATTGTTGCCAAATTCCAGAGCTCCCAGATCAAGGAGAAAATACTGCAAGCAGCCAGAAAAAAAAACAATTTGAGTATTGGGGAAACATAATCAGAATAACACAGGATCTAGCAGCTTGTACCTTAAGGGACTGAAGGGCTTGGAATACGTTATTCTGGAAGTCAATGGAGCTAGGATTAAAACCAAGAATCACCTACCCAACAAAGCTGAATATCATGCTCCAAAGCAAAATATGGATTTTCAAAAAAATAGAGGACTTTCAAGCTTTCTCAGTGAAAAGACCAGAGCTAAACAGAAAATTCGACTTTCAAACACAAGAATCAAGAGAAGCATGAAAAGGTAAACAAGAAAGAGAAATCCCAAGGGACTTGCTAAAATTGAACTGTTTTCTTTACATTCCTACTTGGAAAGATCATGTGTATGATTCATGATACCTCAGTATTAGGGTAGCTGAAGGGAATATGCATGTATATATATATATATATATATGTATGTATGTATGTGTGTATGTGTATATATATGTATGTATATATGTATATGTGTGTATGCATGTATATATGTATGTGTATATATATGTATGTGTGTATATATATGTATATATATATGTGTGTGTGTGTATATATATATATATATATATATGTAGGCAGAGGGCACAGGATGAGTTGAATATGAAGGGATGACATCTAAAAAAATAAAATCAAATTAAGGGATGAGAAAGGAATATACTGAGAGAGGGAGAAAGGGAGACATAGAAAAGGATAAATTATCTCACATAAAAGTGGCAAGAAAAAGCAGTTCTGTAGGAAGGGAAGAGGGGGCAGGTGAGGGGGAATGAGTGAATGTTGCTCTCATTGGATTTGACTTGAGGAGGGAATACCATACACACTCAATTGGGTATCTTACCCCACAGGAAAGAAGGAGGAAGAAGATAAAAAAGGGGGGATGATAGAAGGGAGGGCAGATAGGAGGAGGAGGAAATCAAAAACAAACCCTTTCGAAGAGGTACAGGGTCAAGGGAGAAAACTGAATAAAGGGAGATAGGTTAGGCAGGAGGAATATATAGTTAGTCTTTCACAACATGAGTATAGTGGAAGGGTTTTGCATAATGATACACATGTGGCCTATGCTGAATTGCTTGCCTTCTCAGGGAGGGTGGGTGGAGAGGGAAGAAGGGAGAGAATTTGGAACGCAAAGTTTTAAAAACAGATGTTCAAAAACAAACAAAAAAAAGTTTTTGCAAGCAACTAGGAAATAAGATACACAGGCAATGGGGTGTAGAAATTTATCTTGTCCTACAAGAAAGGAAGGGAAAAGGGGATTTGAGGGGAGTGGGGTGACAGAAAGGAAGGCTAACTGGGGAATGGGGCAACCAGAATATACACCATCTTGGAGTGGGGTGGGGAGGGTAGAAATGGGGAGAAAATTTGTAATTAAAACTCTTGTGAAAATCAACGCTGAAAACTAAATATATTAAATAAATTTAAAACAGAAGATTAAGCATCCAACATACAGACACAAACCAATTTAGTAGCCTAGTGTTCAATAAACCTGAAGGTTCCAACTGCTAATAATTCAGTATTTGACAAAAACTTCTGAGAAAACTGGAAAGCAATCAGCAGACATTTGGTTTAGAGCAACAACTCTTATCATGTAATCTTATCATAAGCTCCAAAAGGATACTTGATTTACATGTAAAAGGTCTTCTTTTATGAATACGCTGGATGTGAGTATTTGTGTCATCTCCATTCTCTGGAAATCCAAACTACAAATGAGTATCTCAATCACTCATCAATAAGTATGGTTTGAAGCCTATGGCATCATTCTTAGAGCACTTTTACATGTGTGCTAAATAATGGATGCCACTTGTTGACTCAACTGAGATTTTCATTCTGTTCTCAGAGTTCCTAACATGTTTAACAGCATATGACTGATAGGCTTGTGGTATGGGTCTTCTTGTGGGTAGTGAGGCACAGCTCTGCCAAAGTTAATGTTTCCTTAAGAAACTTGTTCTCAAAGTCTCTACCTTGGTTAGAATAGAACCGAGCAGGGAATACCTACACTAAAAACATTTCTCCAGTAATTCTATAGGTATTATGGATGCTTTCCTGTTCCTGATTGTTTGTGCTTGTTTATACTTGGGAAATGATCAATCACCAATAAGATATAACTGAAGTTTTCACCAGTTCCTTCCAGAGATAAAAAGTCAATGAAAACAATCCAAAGGTTTGCTGGTGTTTGTATTCTCCAGACATGGAGCCCGATTTGGTAATGTTTTTCTTTGTGAACTTTGAAAGTCTCACCCTCCTTAGTTTTATCTGCTGCCATCCTGGGCAAGAAAAAAAAATAAAAAGATGGTTTTGTTTTTATTTTTGTTTTTATCAGATCCAGAATTCTCTCTTGACCATGTAGTGCTTTCGTGGTTATAGAGAAATGTGATCTGTGTAGCAACAATCTTCTGGTACCATGTTTAAGATCTTTCTACAACTTCTGCCATTGTCTCAATAATAAAGCTCTGTCAAACAACCAGAAGTTGAGTTGCTTAGCATAATTTCCTTTCTTCTGAGAATATATCACTTCTCTTAGCCTTTCAGTCAGCTGTTCTCACCACTAGCCATCCGCAGGCATTTAAGAACAAAAAAAGATTGGTTCAATATAACAAGGTTGACATTTATGACTGGTATGCCATCTGGTGGAAGTCCCAAACTCTCAGCTATATTTACACTTGATTGTGGTCCACCTTCCTGAGAATCACATATAGCTTTCACGCCTGCTTTTGGTATCACTATAGCTTTTGGCACCATGTGACTTTTGGGGAAGAGTACATGCATTTACATTAGTCTTCCCTGGCCTGTTGTGTATGCTGATTTTGTAGATGACTAGGGCTGCTACCTATCTTTGCCAAGAAGCATCTAACTTGGTTCTAGTCAAAAGTAGGTCAATGGATTGTTGTCAATCTGCACTTGGAATTTTGCTCCATATATGTTGTCTTTGAATTACTTTGTAAAAATCCATTTCAAAGCCAAGGATTTCAGTTGAATACAGGGATAATATATATAAAGTGTGCTGCAAAGCATATAGTTCTAGATGAATATCAGCTACTATTATTGTTGTTATAATGAATGTAGCAAGGACTGTCCTCCTCAAAGTCTCTTGAGTAGCAAGCTGGAAACAGACATGTGATGGAGACTGCTAACTCTTTTTATGCCACCTTCTTCCCAGAATCTTATTTTCCTTTTAGCATGAACCTGAAGAGGAGTTTGGCATCATCCATCTTTGCTCTCAAAACTGGAAGTCAGAAGCACCCAAAGGCAAGGTAGATCCTGAAGGGGACTTGAAGAAACTGATGAGGCTGGAGCTCTCTCCCACTCACCAATTCTGCCCCACCTCACACAGATTCAGGACATTGATCTTCACCAATGGGATTTGGAACTTGGGTTACAAAGAAAGAGAATTATAGAATTGTAGCATTTTCAGGCTGTAATAGGCTTCAAGTCATCTAGTTAAACTTCTTCTTACAGATGACTCAAGTGAGGCTCACAGAGATAGTTTGAACCTCCTTCATACATTTATGTATCATTTTGTGTGATAAGTATTTGCCTATGTATAAATATTATACATATACATATAATATTAGATAGGAGATATAATTGTGAGCTCCATGTTTTTTCCCAGATGTGCCCCTTTTTTCCCCACTCCTTTATACAAATACTGAGGGTAAATCAAAATTATCTCATCTTTAACTAGAAACAAAATCCATTATAAAAGTACAGACAAAGTTTAAAGAAAGCAAAAATCCCTGAGGGCAAGACTAAGAAGAGGAGGAAGTAGAAAATACACAAATTCACCAAGTCCTAGCTTTGACAAAGCAGGTACACTCAGGGAAACAGTAAAATTCTATCCAGGCTGATCATTCCTTAAGTGGGCACATCATTCTGTTCATCTCGGGGTAACACGGTAGCACCACCATTCACTTGCAAATGGATTAATGCTGACACACATCTGCGCCCATGGCCATTCTCCTCTTCAAGAAGCTTAAAAGTCCCGTTTCTTCCCCTGTGCCCCCAGTGATCTTTCAGGTCTCCAGCTATGAAGACTACATTTCCCATCAATCTCTTTGCCTGCACAGGCTTATAAACACAATTTGGGTGGGGAGAGGAAGAGATTTGGGGGAGTTGTTTGCTGTATGATGACACATACATGGAGGAAAGGGTGGAGGACACATCCAAGGACAGGGTGGAGGACACATGCAAGGAAAAGAGGGTACCTGAAAGTCAAATTTAACCCACTTTATAATTTTGGCCTAGTGCCAGCTCTGGACACATAATACCTACTATAAGTCCCAAATGGGAATTAGAAGACTATGTCTTCCATGTCTGTTAAGATCTTCACTGCTCCTAAATTGTAAATTCTTTGACACTTATTACCTCTGTGACCCTGGGTAAGTCACTTAAACTATCTGACTTAGCTTCCTCCTCTGTAAAGTGCTTTGCAAATTGTAAAGTTTTTTTTTATGCAAATGCTAACTCCCTAGCTATTATACTAAAATACAGTTATCATTTTTTTTTAAATTAATGAACCTCAGGTTAAGAGCCTTAGCTCATATTGAGGAGATCATTGGAGTAAAACCATGTTTAAGATCTCCTAACACTCTTAACACTCTTCAGATCTGACCTCAACATAAAGGCCATCTGATATGTCATCCTAACCTTGTTTCTATGGGGATAGGAGAAGAGCATAAAGGAAAAGCTGTACATTGATTCTATTCAAGAGTTGTCACAAACATTGTTATTTAGAAATCATTGCTTATTCAGCCTTCCTGTACAGAGCAGACTTAACTTGAATAAACTGAAATGTTAACCTCCAAATCATTTTACTCTGAAAAATACTTGAACAAAATCCTGTTCTAGTATATTCCTATTGGAATGGAATCATAGAATCTCAGAATTGGCTTTCTACTTCAATATGTAATTATAGATCAGGCATTTAAACCCTTTGAATGTCATGGGCCCCTTTGGTAGTCTGGTGAAGCCTAGAAAAATCTTTCTAGAATATTATTTTTAAATGTATAAAGTAAAATACACAGGATTACAAAGGAAACATATTACATTGAAATAGTTATCAAAATCATTAAAAAAAAGTTTAATGGACCCCAGATTAACAACCTTTACCTCAATGACTGTTGGCCATTTCCACTTTTTTTCATCTGTGCCCATTTACTGAGATTTGTTTTGATTTGCATTATTAAGGCAACTAGGTCCTGCAGTAGATAGTGCTGAACCTGGACTCAGGAAGACCCTAAGTTCAAATCCAGCCTCAGACACTTCTTAGTTGTGTGCCTCTGGGTAAGTCACTTGACTTGTTTCCCTCAGTTTCCTCACTTTGTAAAATGGAGATAATAATACTACCCATTTCCTAAGGGTTATTATGAGGCTCAAACAAGATACTATTTGAAAAATGCTTTGCAAACTTTAAAGCATTTTTTGAATGCTAGCTGTTAATTTGGAGCAATCTTTCAAAGAGCTGTTAATATATTGTGATTCTTCTACTGAAAACTTTTTGCTTAATTTGGAACTATTCTCAAATGGCTATAAAACTGTGCATACCCTTTGACCCAGCAATAGCACTACTAGGCCTGTATCCCAAAGAGATCAAAGGAAAAGGACATAAATATATAAAAATATTTATAGCAGCTCTTTTTCGTGGTGGCAAAGAATTGGAAATCAAGGGGGATGCCCATCATTTGGGGAATAGCTGACAACTTGTGATGGATTGTGATGGAATAGTATTGTGCTATTAGAAATGACAAAGAGGATCATTTCAGAAAAACTTGAGGAGACTTATATGAACTGATGCAGACTGAAGAGAGCAGAACCAGAACATTGTATACAGTAACTGCAATACTGTAATGATGATCAAGTGGGAAAGACTTAGCTACTCTGATCAATATAATGATCCAAAACAATCCCAAAGGATTTATGATGAAAAATGCTATCTACCTCCAGAAAGAGAACTGATGAAGTCTAAGTACATGTTGAAACATAGTTTCTTCATTTTCTTTTTCTTGCTTTTTTTTGCAATATGACTAATCTGGAAATATGTTGTGCATGATTTCAAATATATTTCAATTGATATCACATGGATGGAAGAGGAGCAGGCAGGAAGGAGAGAATTCAGAACTAATTTTTAAAAATGAATGTTAAAAAGAAGGAAAGAAAGAAGGGAAAAATAAAAAAAAAAACTATTTGCTCATATCCTTTAATCAAATCAATTGGGTGAATATCTGGGTCTTATACATTCCTATTAATTCCTTATATGCCTTTAAAAGATACTTGATGCACTTTTTCCAAATCAAAAATTTCCTTTCTTATTCTAGTTGTATTTTGCTCATTCATCCAAAAGCTCTTCAGTTCCATGTAATAAAAGTGGGCTATTTTATCTTTTTTCATAGTCTTTATCCCTTGTTTCATTAAGAGTGGCTGTTAAAAATAACTATTCTCATTCTTTGTTTAAAATTATGGCTTTTTATATTCAGGTACCCTATTCATATTTGGCTTTTTGTAGTTGATATGGTATAAAAGGTTGGTCTAAGAATAGTTTATTCCAAACTGCTTTTTAGTTTTCCCAGAAGCCCCTGTCAAATAGATATTTTGCCCCTTCTCACCTGGTAATTTATGTTCTTAGGTCTATCAAATACTGGATTCTAAATTTGATTGTTACAGATTCTTCCTTATCTAGATCATTCCACTGGTCTACTTTTCTCTTTTTAAATGATATAAAATTATTTGTTATGCCACTACTCCTTCATTTTGACTTTATTTAATTATTTTCCTTGATATTCTAAATATTTTGTTATTTTATTTAGCTCTACAAAGTACCTCCTTTGTTAGATTTATTGACAAAGCATTAAGCCATTAAATTAATTTAGGCAAATTATCATTTTCACTATATTGGCATTAAATATCCTTCTATTTATTTGCAATTTTTTAAAAGAGTCATTTGAAATTCTGCTTTTTAAAGTTTTGAGTGTGCACTGGTAGATTTATTTCTAGGTCTTTGATGTGCATTATAGGAATTTTAATATGATTTCTGCTTCTATCATCTGCTTTAGGTCTTATTATTACTACATAGATTTGCTATTGGTTTTTATGGGTGTATTTTGTAGCCTAGAACTTAAAGTTAAATTAATTGTTTCAATTTATTTTTTTTTTTGCTGTTTCTCTGGGTTTTTGTAAGTAAACCATCATGCTATCAGTAAATACAGACAATTTTGTCTCCTATTTGCCCCTTTGCGTTCAAGGCTATGCGTGTGTGTGTGTGTGTGTGTGTGTGTGTGTGTGTGTGTAATCTTTTTGCTGTTGCTAGCATTCTAAAAACTATGCCAAAGAACAGTGAATGAAGGGGAAATTTCTGGCTTACCCCTATTCTTTTTAGGAAAGATGCAGACATATAAATACTATTGATAGATAGATAGATAGATAGATAGATAGATAGACAGATAGATATAGATATAGCAATCATATGTATTTTTACTTTTACCATATTAAAATGTTCTTTTATACTTACGATTTTTAGTGCTTGCATAAATGAATATTGTCCTCAATTAAAGTATTTTTCTAATTCTATTGCTGTAATCTTATGATATGGAGCATTTTATTTTTAATATAATTCTAAATATCTTTCCTAATTTTGAACTATCATTGAATCATTATTATAAATCTAACTTGTTCATAGTGTAGTGACTAATTATATGAATAGTTATACATTATATAAACATTTCACTTATAAATATGTTTGTATATTCTTTTGGTAGGATTTAAATTATTTTTAAATTAATATTCATTACTGTTATTAGTCTATAATTCCTTTCCCTGGTTAAGTTTTAAGATTATAAAGGGAATTTGGTAGATTGTACTTTTTTTTTTTTAATGCAATTTGTTTATTTAACATATTTGGTTTTCAGCATTGCTTTTCACAACAGTTTGAATTACAAATTTTCTCCCCATTTCTGCCCTCCCCCCCCACTCCAAGATGGCGTATATTCTGGTTGCCCTGTTCCCCAGTCAGCCCTCCCCTCTATCACCCCCCTCCCCTCTCATCCCCTTTTCCCTTCCTTTCTTGTAGGGCAAGATAAATTTCTACGCCCCATTGCCTGTGTATCTTATTTTTTAGTTGCATACAAAAAGTTTTTTTGTTTTTGAACATCTGATTTTAAAACTTTGAGTTCCAAATTCCCTTCCCTCTTCCCTTCCCACCCACCCTCCCTAAGAAGTTAAGCAATTCCACCTAGGCCACACATGTATTATTATGTATAACCCTTCCACAATATTCATGTTGTGAAAGGCTAACTACATTTTGCTCCTTCCCAACCCATTCCGCTTTATTGAATTTTCTTCCTTGACCCTGTCCCCTTTCCAAAGTGTTTGTTTTGATTACCTCCACCCCCATCTGCCCTCCACTCCATCATCCCCCTGCCTTTTATTTATTTTTTTTTTATCTTCCTCCCTCTTCTTTCCTGTGGGGTAAGATACCCAACTGAGTATGTATGGTGTTCCCCCTCAGGCCAAATCTGATGAGAGCAAGGTTCACTCATTCCCCCCTCACCTGCCCACTCCCCTCCTCTCCTAGAACTGCTTCCTCTTGCCACCTTTATGGGAGATAATCCACCCCATTCTATCTCTCCCTATCTCCCTCTCTCAGTAAGTTACTCTCTCATCCCTTAATTTCATTTTATTTCTTTTAGCTATCTTCCCTTCATCCTCAACTCACCCTGTGTCTGCTCTCTTTCTTTTACATATATATATATATATATATATACACATACATACACATACATACATATACACATAGATACATGCATACATACACATTCACTTATATATATACATAAACATATATATATGCATATATATATGCATATTCCCTTCAACTACCCTAATACTGAAGTCTCATGAATCATACTCATCATCTTTCCATGTAGGAATGTAAACAAAACAGTTCAACTTTAGTAAGTCCCTTGCAATTTCCGTTTCTTGATTACCTTTTCATGCTTCTCTTGATTCTTGTGTTTGAAAGTCAAATTTTCTATTCAGTTCTGGTCTTTTCACTGAGAAAGCTTGAAAGTCCTCCATTTTATTGAAAGTCCATATTTTGCCTTGGAACATGATACTCAGTTTTGCTGGGTAGGTGATTCTAGGTTTTAATCCTAGCTCCATTGACCTCCGGAATATCGCATTCCAAGCCCTTCGATCTCTTAATGTAGAAGCTGCCAGGTCTTGGGTTATTCTGATTGGGTTTCCACAATATTCAAATTGTTTCTTTCTGGCTGCTTGCAGTATTTTCTCCTTGATCTGGGAGCTCTGGAATTTGGCAACAATATTCCTAGGAGATTTCTTTTTGGGATCTATTTGCGGAGGCGATCGATGGATTCTTTCAATTTCTATTTTGCCCTGTGGCTCTAGAATATCAGGGCAGTTCTCCTTGATAATTTCCTGAAAGATGGTATGTAGGCTCTTTTTTTGATCATGGCTTTCAGGTAGTCCAATAATTTTTAAATTATCTCTCCTGGATCTATTTTCCAGGTCAGTGGTTTTTCCAAGGAGATATTTCACATTGTCTTCCATTTTTTCATTCCTCTGGTTCTGTTTTATAATATCCTGATTTCTCATAAAGTCACTAGCTTCCACTTGCTCCAATCTAATTTTTAAAGTAGTATTTTCTTCAGTGGTCTTTTGGACCTCCTTTTCCATTTGGCTAATTCTGCCTTTCAAGGAATTCTTCTCCTCATTGGCTTTTTGGAGCTCTTTTGCCATTTGAGTTAGTCTATTTTGTAAGGTGTTGTTTTCTTCAGTGTATTTTTCAGTATTTTTTTGGGTCTCCTTTAGCAAGTCATTGACTTGTTTTTCATGGTTTTCTCGCATCCTTCTTATTTCTCTTCCCAATTTTTCCTCTACTTCTCTAACTTGCTTTTCCAAATCCTTTTTGAGTTCTTCTATGGTCTGGGGCCAGTTCATGTTTTTCTTGGAGGCTTTGATTGTAGGCTCTATGACTTTGCTGTCTTCTTTAGGCTGTATGTTTTGGTCTTCTTTGTCACCAAAGAAAGAATTCAAAGTCTGAGACTGAATCTGGGCGCATTTTCGCGTCCTGGCCATATTCCCAACCAACTAACTTGACCCTTGAGTTTTTCAATGGGGTATGACTGCTTGTAGATTACAGAGTTCTATGTTCTACGTTTGGGGGGGAGGTGCCAGCTCTGTCAGAGCCGCACTCCTCCTTCCCCAAGGACCCCCAGTCCAGACTGGGCTCAGATCTTCGGCAGGCTGTGCACCCCTGCTGTGATCCGCCACTTAATTCCCCCCACCAGGTGGGCCTGGAGCCGGAAGTAACAACAGCTGTAGCTGCCCCACCTCCGCTGCCCCCAGGGCTGGAAGCCGAACCGCGAACTCCTTCCACTCCCGCAGCTTTTCCCACTAACCTTCTCCGCAGTCTTTGGTGTTTGTGGGTCGAGGGGTCTGGTAACTGCTCACGTATTCAGGGCGCTAGGGCCCCCTCCGCCCGGCTTCCGGTCTGGATCGTCCACGCCGCTCAGGCTGGGCTCTGCTCCACTCCGTTCCCAGCTCCCAGCTCCCCGCTCCCAGCTCCGTGTGGAATAGAGCTCACCCAGAGACCATCCGGGCTGTCCTGGGCTGGAGCCCTGCTTCCCTCTGCTGTTCTGTGGGTTCTGCCGTTCTAGAATTGGTTCAGAGCCATTTTTATAGGTTTTTGGAGGGACTTGGGTACAGAGCTCACTCTAGTCCGTGCTTACCAGCCACCATCTTGGCTCCGCCCCCCTAGATTGTACTTTTTAAAAAAAATTTAAAGAATTATTTTATGGTATAGGTATTAATTATTCTTTAAATGTTCGATAGATTTCACCTGCAAATCCATGTGGACCAGGATTTAGATTTTTCTTCCTTTAATAGTTCCTTTACGATTAGTATTCTTTAATTTTTTGAGACTGAATTAAGATCTCTATTTCAGATTCTGGTAATTTTAGTATTTTGAGTTTTATATTTTTTATCTGTTTTATCTTTTTTAATTTAAAATTTTTTCTTAATGTCCCTTCTAGCATCAACCTCATTTCTGTGTCTTTCCCTGTTCAGTTTTTCTAGCATATAATTGTTTTAGAAGGTTTATGTCTTTTGTTTGTTGTAATTTTATCTTGTGTATTTTTTATTTTGGTAATTTAGTTTTCCTTCCTCTTTTTTATTTTTTTGATCAGGTTGATTTTGTTAGTCATTTCAAAGAACCAAGATTTTAATTTTGTATATCCCTTCTACAATCCTTTTGTTTTCCTATTGTGGATATTCACAAACTAAAACTAATTAATTGCTTTAGATCATCATTCTATAGTCTGAAGGTTGCACAGAAATATTCAAGTCCTAATTCCATTGCTATGGGACTCTCTATGGGTGAAGATGATATTCCTGCCCTGCATGAGGGATAGTTGACAAGAGCCTTCATTTCCACCATACCAATGATGGGGGCTAGGTGGCACAGTGGATAAAGTGCTAGGGCCTGGAGTCAGGAAGACTCACCTTCTATGTTCAAATCTGTCCTCGGATACTTACTAGCTGTGTGAACTGGGGCAAGTCCTTAATCATTTGCCTCATTTTCCTCATCTGTAAAATGAGTTGGAGAAGGAAATAACAAACCATTTTGGTATCTTTGCCAAGAAAACTCCAGATTGAGTCACAAAGAGTTGGACACAACTAAAGAACAACAAATACAAACTGAATACAAAGTAGTTGTGGAAGGGAGGGCACTAGCATAGGGGGTCAAGAAAGGCTTTATGTAGAAGATGGTAGAAAGAATGCATTCCAGGCATGGGGGAGAGCCAATACAAGGTCATTGAGATGAAAGATGTGGTATCTTATGTGTAAAACAATAATAGGGCCAATATGGCTCTACCATAGACAGCATGGAGGATAGTAATGTATCCAAGACTGAAAAGGCAAGACAAGGTCAGGTTGTGAAGCGAGTTAAATGCCAAACAAAGGTTTTTATATTTTATCTTAGAGGTAATAGGGAGCCACTGTCACATATTGAGTAAGGTTGGGGGCGGGAAGGACTGTGGTGATATAAGTGACATGTTTAGATCAGCACTTCAGGAAAATCACTGTGTGGAGGTTGGATTGGAGATTCCTCTTCAGAACTATGGCTTTCCTTTTCAAGCAACTCCCTTTCCTACTCTTTCTGGAGGGGGTACCTTATTTTCCAGCCCAGCATAGGCTGCACCACTGGCCTTTCAGCAAAATGGGAAAGCTTCCCACTCCCTTGCTTAACCACTTCTGGAGTTTCTTTCTTTCTTTCATATGATTCAAGTCTCAAAGGAATCTGGTCCTGAGGACTGTACTCTCACTTTCTCCCTCTAATGCACTCTCATCTCAGCTAAATATGTGGCTCTCCAACTCTCAGCCAGATTTCTTTGGCAGTTCTGACTCAGATCTACAAATCCTCAGTAATTTAAATTTATACCTTTTTGAGTTTCCTCCTTTCCTTCTCAATCTTCTGCATTCAAGTGATCAGAATTGGCACAGATTCAGAGAGCTATCAGGCTTTTGATGCAGGGTCACATACATCATCAAATACCAAAAACAATACCCCTTAAAGAGTTAACAGTTCTAAAGGGACTCTCAGTAAGGGGGTGTAGTGGTGGGAGGGGAGAAATGTTCTAAATCTTAGAAGCTGGAGAGGGAGTGCAAAGAAGGAACAGCACAATTCATTTCCTTTTTGTCCCACTCTTCATAAGAAGGCTCGGTGAAGGCAGGGAGTAGATGAGGCCAAGTGTGTGGGGAATGGATCTCTGTTTACAGAGGAGGGGGAGGAGAGGGAGGGTTCTCCAAGTCAATCTTACCAACAAAAACTTATCCCTGCATGCCAAATGAGAGTTGGTAGGCTCTGGACTGTCCCCTATGTAGCCAATATTCTCTGCTTCTCTTCAGCATTTTTGTCCTCAGGAGCTGTGAGCTACTCAGTACCTCCACAAGATTTGACAGCGTGAGATGTCACTAGATGCTGGAGAAGAAGTGTTTCTTGAGAAAGTGAATGAGTTAGAGGCAAGCTGGAGAGACAAAAAGCAATGCCAAAGCTAAAGAGAAAGAGAAGAAAAGGAGTGCTGAGCCCAGAGCATGTTAGATTTAGCACTCCAAGGTATTTCTCCTCACCTATACCCAGCCAATGCTGGTGCTAAGAGCAGGAAGCAAATCCCATGAGGAAGCAACAAAACCTCAATTCTTCAGCACTCTTTATCAAAACTCCCTCCTTTCCAAGAATCCAAGGTGTAACATTTTTCAGATGGACAACTCGTTACATTTTCCCTGTTCTCTAGCTTGCAGTACTGTGCTGATTAGGTGGCATAGGGAGCTCATACAATGGACTGGGTCTTGGAGACTTTTGGATGCCTTCCAACTCTACCTCTGTGATCTGATGATTTAAATCTTTGCATGATTTGAAGATGGAAATGGGTGGTAAGAAAACCTGTTCCTTATGTCCAAAGGGCAATCAAACTGTGCATGCCTTTTGATCCAGCAATACCACTACTAGGTCTGTATCCCAAAGAGATCACCAAAAAGGGAAAGGGACCAAGATGTATAGAAATATTTATAGCAGCTCTTTTTGTGGTGGCAAAGAAATGGAAATTAAGGGAATGCCCATCAATTGGGGAATGGCTGAACAATTTGTGGCATATGAATGTAATGGAATACTATTGTGCTATAAGAAATAATGTGCAGGTGGATTTCAGAAAAACCTGGAAAGACTTACATGAACTGATGCTGAGTGAAATGAGCAGAAACAGGAGAACCTTGTACACAGTAACTGCAACATTATGTGATGACCAACTTTGATAGACATAACTCTTTTCAGCAACACAATGATCCAAGATGATTCTAAAAGACTCAGGATGGAAAATGCTATCCTCATCCATTTAAAGAACTGATGGATTCTGAATGCAGATTGAAGCACATTATTTTAACTTTTAGGTATTTTTTTCTTTCTCATGATTTTTCCTTTTGTTTTGATTCTTCTTTTATGACATGACTAATGTGGAAATATGTTTAACATGATTGTATATGTATAGCCTATATCAGGTTGCTTGCTGTCTTGTGGGAGTAAAGGGAGGTAGGCAGAGAGAAAAAATTTGGAATTCAAAACCTTATAAAAATAAATGTTGAAAACTATCTTTACATCTAATTAGAAAAAATTAAATACTGGAGGGACAGAGAGAGAGAGAGAGAGAGAGAGAGCCCATTCCTCCCTCCTTGTAACTAGGAATACCTTGCTATTTATTTTATATTAAGTCCTTCACCTCCTTACTACATCACATGCTTAATTCTGTCTAGATCATGGAGATCATATGGAAAATGAGGGTTAATGAACCACAGTTTTCAATAGATGATGGGCCCAAACATATTCTGGGGATCTGGATGGCTTCTGAATGTGTTATTGAGTCATTTCATTTGTGTCTGACTCTCCATGACACCATTTGGGGTTTTCTTGGCAAGAATACTGGAGTGATTTTCCATCTCCTTCTCCAGTTCATCTTACAGATGAGGAAACTGAGGCAAACAGCATTAAGTGACTTGCCCAGGGTCGCACAGGTAGTAAGTGTCTGAGGCCGGATTTGAACTAATGAAAATGAGTTGTCTTGATTCCAAGCCCAGTGCTCCATCACTTCACCACCTAGCTGGGGGTGCTACAGACATCCAAAGGGCCCCTAGTTCTTTCTGTTCTTGAACCTTACAAATTCTGAACCTCATTTCTAAATTCCAAGCCCATATGAGTAGAATATATATGTACAGTCTATAGCTATAGTAAAAACTAATTAAAGCATATTGGAGCTATAGCTATAGCCTGGGTATTAATATTATTTTGTTCTAGGCTAGTGTGGGGCAGCTAGGTAGTACAGTGGGTAAGGTGCCAGGCCTGGAGTCAGGAAAACCTAAGTTAAAAATCGGCCTCATATACTTATTAGCTGTGTGAACCTGGACAAGTCACTTAACTCTGTCTCAGTTTCCTCATCTGTAAAATGAGCTGGAGAAGGAAATGAAAACCACTCCAATATCTTTGTCAAGAAAACTCTAAATGGAGTCACAAAGAGTTGCACCTGACTGAAACGACTGAACAACAATAGCTAAAGTATTGAGAAATAATTAAGCTGCCAAGAAAAGAGAATTAATATTAACATTTAAAAACAAAATATATGCCATTGGTCACAAAGAAACATGGGGAAGAGAACAAGAAGGGCAAATTAGCCTATATTTTTGTTTTAGTGTGACATTAATAGATTTCAACCTTGGTCTGAATTCCAGTTGTGCTACTTGAGCCTGCCATTCCAACTCCCTGGGCCTTAGTTTCCCCATCTGTAAAATGAGTGAATTGGGTTAAATAATCCTAACAGTACCTTTAAGCTCCAAATATATGCTCTCATTCAGAAAGCCAGAAAGTGTCCAAGGAAAGGACCACCTTGGTCTCCTGAACAAACTTACCCGAAGCAAGTTGATTTTTTTTAACATGTAGAAAAGATTATAAATCTTTCCTTGTTGTACATTCAAATGAGAGAAGTGCATGATTCACTTTTGTCCCTTAGGGAAAAAAAATTCACGTTATTTAAATTATCTTTTTTAGTTTCCCTAGAGGGATTATAGTAGACTCAAGAGATAAAGGAGGGAATAATGAAGTGCTTTTCCAAACTTCCAAATGTGGGAATCATCGACAAAGAAAGCACACTAGATGGGGACTGAAGGACAAAGGATATCAAACTGAAAAATCACCCTGAGACAACAAGGACTGGGGAAAGGAGACTTGTTTGGGAGGTTCAAGGAGAGGCATGTTCCTGACTTCTGGGTGACCTTGTATCTGAAGCCCAGATCCATGAGAACAGCAGGAAAAAAGAATGTCAGAAACTGAGGCGCCTGGAGTTGAATTGCTCAGGTGACTCAGGCTGACAGTATTTGTGAAGAGGGATAGTTGGTGTCCCGGCAAAGGAAATATTGGCCTTCTGGGAAGAGACCTATAGGAAGCATGACCTTTAGGGTTAAAAAAGACTTACAGAAAGGTCACTGTGGGTGTTTACCAGAGAGAAGTGACTAGCCACATCTGAGAAGAAGCAGCACTAAGTAGAAAGCCGGGGCAGCCATGTAGGTGATGTCACCCTGGAGGAATAACCAGTGCATACTTTCTGTGGTGGTCCTATTTGGGGTAATAATGAAGATGGGGGAAGGGGATTCGTTGGGAGGTATTTATATTTACTCTAACTTCTGATACGAATTCTATTAATTTTCATGCTTCTAGATCTTTATGAACTTGTATGCTATGTAAGGGTAGGGGAAGCAAGTGCATATACCCTAAGAAGAGGAGAACATCAAATACAGAAGTAACCACGTCATTTCAGAAGGTGTAGTGAACAAAAAGAGATAGAGGTCTTCAAAGTGTAACCAGCTCCTTTGCATCAAGAAGAAGAGAGATAGCCTCTGACACAAAGGTTATTTATGTAGATGAAATCTCCAAAGGTGTAACCAGTCCCTTTGCATCAGGAAGGAGAGACTTCCTGATATAAAATTTACTTAATGTAGATGAGGGTGGCTATGTGGCACCATAGTGCATGGAGTGCCAGGCCTGCAGTCCAGAAGACTCATCTTCCTGAGTTCAAATCTGGCCTCAGATATTTACTAGCTGTATGACCCTGGGCCAGTCACTTAATTCTGTTTCCTTCAGTTTCCCTATATGTAAAGGAAATGGCAAACCACTCCAGTATCTTTGCCAAGAAAACTCCAAATAGGCCAGGAAGAGTCAAAATGACTGAAATAACTGAACACAGCAACGCAGATGAGGAAACCATGGCTCAAGAGAGAGGAAATGATTTACCCAAGAATACATAGCTGCTCCAAGGTAAAACAAGGACTAGAATCCAGTGATACTTGCTTGGATCCCATTGGTATTTCTACTATGTAATTTAACACCAGCATTGGAAATAGTAATGTTGAATCAGAACTATCATTTTTGTATTTAGAGTATTTCATTAACACTATTGCATGTTATCTATCTCATTAGATTGTAAACTCCTTGAGGGCAAGGGCTATTTTTGTATCCCCCACGTTTAGCATGTTGCCTGGCATTTAGTAAATGCTAAATAAATGCTTGTTGACTGACTGACTGTATTAATGTAAGCAGAAGCAAGGATTAGGCAATTTAGTGTTTTGTTTGCTTTTGCCTTAAAATACTTAATTTTAAAAAAAACTTTTTCCATATAGAAATGACAACATCCTACTTAAATATTTAAATTCTGAAACAAGATTCCTTTCTTCTTCCAAAGTAAATTCCTGGGCCATCTATGAAAGTCAATATGGGAAAACAGAATGAATGCTGGACTTATACTTGGGAAGATTAGGGTTCAAACTATGTCTTGCAACTGGACCCAGATGGCTCCAGAAAAGAGAGTATGGCTGCTGACTTCGAACAGCCCTCCCTCACTTAAATCCAATTCATTTGCAAGTCATGACATCACCTTCCTGATGTCATTGGTCCTTTCTCCAAAACTAAGGTCAAACAACAACCCTTGGCAAGTCACTTAACTGCTCTAATCCTCAGTTTTTTTCATTTATAAAATGAGTAAGAGTACCTACTTGAAAGGGAAGCTATGAGGCTCAAATGTAGAAAAACGTAAGGCTAGGGTTAAAACCTATGCTACCTGGCTGTATTTACATGTGAAAGCAACAGGAATGCAGCTGGGCAAGTAGTACAATGACCTAGCCCCCAGGCTTAACTGGTTTGGTGCCTTCTATTCCTCCACCCACTCACCTATCTACTTGGGAGAACAGAAGAGATTTAGGGTTGAAAACTGGGGAGCCTGAAACCCCAGAGCTATACGTGAGTTATTGGGCATATAACCATTACCAGATTCACAGTCTAATCTTCAGAGATTAAAATCGGGAAACAGAAGAAACACTCACTATAAACTAGGGTGCATCCTCTGACTGGAATTAAAAATCCAGAATCAGGAAGAGAAGTCCAAAGGAAAGATAAAATCTAAGGGTTTAGCTAGCCTCACTCAATGTAAAATCCTCTGTTTAGTGTTCACATCTCTTCATGACCCCCTCCTTTAACTTTCCAATCTTTTTATTCCTCACACCCTCCCCTCCCCACATTCCTTCCACAAGACATTCCATAAGAAAATCCATTTCACAACTCTGACATTTTCACTGGCTGTCCCCATTTACGGAATGTTCTCCCTCTTTATCTCCATTTCTTGGCTTCCCCAGCTTCCTTCAAGTCTTTGCTAAAATCCTATCTTTTACAGGAAGCCTTTCCAGATCCCCCTTAATTGTAATGCCTTCCCTTCCTTGATTATCTCTGATTATCTTGTCTATCTCTTGGTTGTACTTACTTGTTTGCACATTGTCTTCCCTATTAGACTGGAATCTCCCTGAGAGCAGGGACTCTTTGGCACATAATAAGAACTTAACTAATGTTTACTTATTGACTAACTGATTAGAGGCTATAAGACCAATGAGGAAGAGGCCCGGCTAAAACAACACAAGGATATCACTTGAAGACATCAGTGAAGAGGACATAACTAAGAAAACATTAGTGCAGCATCAGAGGACTGACTTTACTCCCCACATGTGTTCTCTAGTTCTAGTTCTTGGCAAAGATATTGGAGTAATTTACCATTTCCTTCTCCAGCTCATTCATTCTACAGGTGAGGAAACTAAGGCAGTTGCTTCTGGCCCCAGACCCACCTGGTAGGAGGAATTAAGTGGCTGATCTGAGCGGGAGTGCAGAGCCAGCTTAGATTTGAGTCCAGTCTGGGTTGGCGGTTCTTGGGGGAGGAGTAGGGCTGGTGTGGCAGAGCTTGCTGTGTAGAAATGCTCTGAAAACAACAGCACAGCCACTGACTTGCCCAGGGTCACCCTGCCAGTGAGTGTCAGAGATCAGATTTGAACTCAGGAAGATGAGTCTTTCTGACTCCAGGCCTGACACTCTATCCACTACACTATCAGGCTGTACCAGATCAATATGTGCGCCATTTTTTAATATATAGACTGATCATATGTTCCCTATTTGTGTTCACTTTCTGATACATGCCTTGGCCACTCATATTCCTAATGTGTGTCTATCTATCTACTCCTTCCCTGTTGTATTTTCTTAGGTAATTGCAAGGCTACAGATCATTAACTGAGAGTCACGTTTCTGGAGACAGTTAAGGGAAGAGTTGAGGATTGAATCTGAAGATTTCAAAGGTAGAATTAAAGAGAGGTAGCTTTACCTGTTATTCACTAGCTAAACGTACAAACCTTGCCAGATAGTGACACCTAGTGGTTACATATATGATGAGAAGGCTGAGCAAGATAATCTTCAAGGCCCATCTTCTGGCTTCAATGCTATTTTGGTGTAAAAACCTTAAACAAAATCATATTAATCATTACACTAGTGAGAAATTAATGAGAAAAACAAATATCTTTGTGTTTATTATATAAATCTTTCATCTTGCCCTTTCACATGCCTCTTTAACAAATCCGTAACCCTAGCAAAATTCTAATAAAATTTAAACTCATCTACTTTAAACCAATGCTAATTTCAGAAGAGCTATTAAAAGAACATTAATAGGAGAAGTCTTTTGAGAAAGTGGTAGTGCTATGTGTTTCTGTTTGTTTTTATTTTTTGTTCCAGATCTATTATTTTATCTGTGTAAGGATGTCTTTTATCAGAGCAAATTGGAAGTTGCTCTTTAATTTAGAGTCTAAGAAAGTTTCCTAAGACACTAAGAGAATAAATGACTTGTCCAGGGTCACATTAATTGTATGTGTCAGAGGCAAAATTTAATCCCAGCTTGTCCCTCCAAGACTAACTCTCAGTCAACTACACCACACTGCCTGCCACAAGTTCATACTTCTCATACTACTAAATTAACATGCATAAATAAGATAAAAAAATCTTGCCTCAATCTGTGATGCTTCTTAGGTAATCTACTTGTATAAGTAAGTAGACATTTGAAGAATATTCTGTACTATTGTAAATTAATTCTTTTTAAAAAATCAAACTGGATCTACTTAATAGGCAATATCATGTTTAGGAGGCAGTATGGCATAGTGGGCTTATCTGCAACTAAGAAAATCTGGATTCAGGTCCAGCCTCCAAAACATACTGACTGAATGATCATGGGCAAACCACTTTATCTATTGGTGACTTAGGCAACTTCCCAAGACTGTAACCTGTAGAACAAGTGCCTATATGTATTAATAGAAGGAGTTTCCTCATTTCAAAGCTCTCTACACAGTTGAAATAAAAGGTCTGAACCTAAATCCAAAAGCAAATAAAAACAAATTTGTAGCACACTTAAAAGAAAATAAATTGACTTTGCTAATTGCTCAATTTGATTTGTTTTTAAAAAATAACAAGGAGGAAATGAGGTAATTAAAAGCACTTTCACATAGAACCACTGCAAGAAATACAGTCCATTCTTTTAATCCAATACAATTCAAAATATTTATTAAATACACATGCAAGCCATGTTAGTCACTGGGAATACAGACACAAAAGGAAAATTAGTCCCTGACTTCTGAGGAGCTTGTCTATCGACATTAAAAGGAAAGACCTTTCTCATCATAAATGATCATCTGTACTTGTTACCACTTATATCCAGGATAGGTTTCCTTGAAATTTTTTATCTACCATAAAATATAAAGTCCAGGAGTAAGGGGGAGGGGAGCTAAGATGGTGGCTGCAAAGGAAGGACTTGCATGACCTCCCCGCCGGGTCCCTCCAAACACCTATAAAATGGCTCAGAACAAATTCTAGAACTGCAGAACCCACAAAACAGCAGAGGGGAGCAGGGCTCCAGCCCAGGACAGCCTGGATGGCCACTGGGTAAGGTCTATCGCACAGAACTGGGAGCAGAGCGGAGCAGAGCCCAGTGTGAGTCGCACCTGGACCAACCAGACCAGCAGCTGGGTGGAACAGGCCCTAGCACCCTGAATCAGTGAGCTGTGGCAGTTACCAGACTTCTCAACCAAAAAAACATCAAAGACAACAGAGAAGGTTAGTGGGAAAAGCTGCTGGGACAGAGTGAAAGGAGTTTGTGGTTTGGCCACTGCCCCAGGGGAGGCTGCTTACAGAGCTATGCCTGCAGTTGCTTCTGGCCCCAGGCCTACCTGGTGGGAGGAATGAAGTGGCTAATCTGAGCAAGAGTGCAGAGCCAGCTTAGATTTGAGTCTGGTGTGGGTTGGCACTTCTTGGGGGAGGAGTAGTGCTGGTGTGGCAGAGCTTGCTGTGTACAAATAGCTCTGAAAACAACAGCACAGCCCCTCAAGCTTGGGACAAAGTACTCTATACTCTACAAGTGGTCATACGCCTAGGAAAAACTTAAGGGTCAAGTAAGTTGCCTGGGAACATGGCCAGGCAGCAAAAACGCACTCAGATTCAGACTCAGACTTTGGAATCTTTCTTTGGTGACAATGAAGACCACAACATACAACCAGAAGAAGTCAACAAAATCAAAGAGACTACAACAAAACCCTCCAAGAAAACCATGAACTGGTCTCAGGCCATGGAAGAGCTCAAAAAGCATTTGAAAAATCAAGTAAGAGAAATAGAGAAAAAATTGGGAAGAGAAATGAGAGTGATGCAGGATAATAAACAAATAATGAAATAAATAATAAAAAAATAAAAAATAATAAAAAAACAATCAATGACTTACTAAAGGAGACCCAAAAAATAATAAAGAAAATAACACCTTAAAAATAGACTAACTCAAATGGCAAAAGAGCTCCAAAAAGCCAATGAGGAGAAGAATGCCTTGAAAGGCAGAATTAGCCAAATGGAAAAGGAGGTCCAAAAGACCATTGAAGAAAATACTACCTTAAAAATTAGATTGGAGCAAGTGGAAGCTAGTGACTTGATGAGAAATCAAGATATTATCAAAAAGAACCAAAGGAATGAAAAAGTGGAAGACAATGTAAACTATCTCATTGGAAAAACCACTGACCTGAAAAATAGATTCAGGAGAGATAATTTAAAAATTATTGGACTACCTGAAAGCCATGATCAGAAAAAGAGCCTAGATATCCTCTTTCAAGAAATTATCAAGGAGAACTGCCCTGATATTCTAGAGCCAGAGGGTAAAATAGAAATTGAAAGAATCCACAGATTGCCTCCTGAAAAAAATCCCCAAAAGAAAACTCCTAGGAATATTGTCACCAAATTCCAGAGCTCCCAGATCAAGTAGAAAATACTGCAAGCACCCAGAAAGAAACAATTTGAGTGTTGTGGAAACACAATCAGGATAATACAAGATCTAACAGCTTTTATATTAAGGGATCCAAGGTCTTAGAATACAATATTCCAGAGGTCAATGGAGCTAGGATTAAAGCTTAAGGGAATATACATACATACATACATACATACATACATATATATATATACATATATATATATATATATGTGTATATATATATATATATAGACAGAGGGCACAGGGTGAGTTGAATATGAAGGGATGATATCTAAAAGAAATAAAATCAAATTAAGGGATGAGAGAGGAATATATTGAGAGAGGGAGAAAGGGAGAGATGGAATGGGGTAAATTATCTCACATAAAAGTGGCAAGAAAAAGTAGTTCTGTAGGAAGGGAAGAGGGGGCAGGTGAGGGGGAATGAGTGAATCTTGCTGTCATCCTATTTGACCTGAGGAGGGAATAACATACACACTCAATTGGGTATCTTACCCCACAGGAAAGAAGGAGGAAGGAGATAGAAAAGGAGGGATGATAGAAGGGAGGGCAGATGGGGGAGGAGGTAATCAAAAGGAACACTTTCAAAAGGGGACAGGGTCAAGGGAGAAAATTGAATAAAGGGGGATAGGATAGGAAGGGGCAAAATATAGTAAGTCTTTCACAACATGAGTATAGTGGAAGGGTTTTGCATAATGATACACATGTGGCCTATGTCGAATTGCTTGCCTTCTTAGGGAGGGAGGGTGGGGAGGGTGTGTTGGTAAACAAAATGGGCTCCTAGCAATCAGTTCAACCAAGTGCCCTTGAAGAGTTTGGCCTTCATTTCCTTGATTACATTTGGGAGTCCTTGATGACCTCCTTGCCTAGGGCAGGGCCCAGTTTACACATGAGTTTAAGTGACATGTTTGGGACCTCAGAGGCTTTTAGACCACATGGGTTTAAGTGGCTTCTTTGTGATGATTCTAGGTCACCTGGGTGAGTTGCATGTGTGACTCACCCTTGACCCTGAAAAAGATATAAAATCAGGGGTTGGTTTTCTATTTTTCGGAGCTCTTACCCACAGCAGTGGTGGCGCAAGTGACTCTGGGCCAGCCCTTGTTATGAACTCCTCAGCTGCACCTAGATGTTGGTAACTCTGAATTGTATTGGTTCTGTCAATGTTTGTTATTTGTTTGTATTTGTTCTGAAGTTCAGGGTGCTGGCTTTTTCCCCTGAACTAAGTGAATGGTATTTGCATGCTGAATTAAAGTAAGCTCGTTAACCCCTTAACGTTGCTTTCCTTACTAAAACAGATCAAAAGAACCTGGGCTTTTGCAGCATGCTGGTAGCTTGCTTGTTGTTGGGCTTGTGTTGGTCTTTCACCCCCATAACAGCTGCTAGCCCAATTGTTGAAACAGAGGGAAGAGGGGAGAGAATTTCAAACTCAAAAGTTTAAAAACGGATGTTCAAAAATAAGTTTTTGATGCAACTAGGAAATAAGATATACAGGCAATGGGGCATAGAAATTTATCTTGCCCTACAAGAAAGTAAGAGAAAAGGGGATTGGGGAGGAGTGGGATGACAGAAGGGACGGCTGACTGGGGAATGGGGCAACCAGAATATATGCCATCTTGGAGTGGGGGGGAGGGTAGAAATGGGAATAAAATTTGTAATTCAAACTCTTGTGAAAATCAAAGTTGAAAACAAAAAATATTAAATAAATTTAAAAAAAATACAAAGCCCAAATACAGGAGATGGAAAAAAGCCTATTAAATCATCCCTCTAGTTTAAATAATAGTTAATTTGGAACTTGATAGGATTATGCACTCTTTTTTTTTCATTTCTTTTAATTTTTATTTTTAGTTTACAACATTCGGTTCTACATAATTTTGAGTTCCAGATTTTCTTCCCTCCCTCCCCCCCTCCTCCCCAAGATGGCATGGAGTCCCATATAGCTTCCATGTATAACTTCACATTGAATTAATTTACACACTAGTCAAGTTATGGAGAAGAACTGTGATCAATGAAATGAATCATGCGAGAGAAGAAATAGGACCAAAAAAAAAAAAAACCAACCCAAAAACAAAAAGAAAGAAAAGGAAAAAAAAGGGGGGGGGCAGGGAAAGGCTAGCATGAAGTGTGCCTCAATCTGCATTCATACTTCATAGTTCTTTCTCTGGTTGTAGATAGCATTCTCCATTGTGGGTCCTTTGGAGTTGTCTTTGTACCTTGTGTTGCTGAGAAGAGCAAGTTTGTCAGGGTTGGTCCTCACAGAATCCATATATCTGTGGTTGTGTATAATGTTCTCCTGGCTCTGCTCCACTCACTCAGCATTATGTCGTGTTTTTCCAGGTTGTTATGAAGTCCGTATCATCCCCATTTCTTATGGCACAATAGTATTCCATTACCTTCATATACCACAGCTTGTTCAGCCATTCCCGAATTGATGGGCATCACTTTGATTTCCAATTCTTAGCTACCACAAAAAGAGCCACTATAAATATTTTTGTACGTATGGGTCCTTTTCCCACTTGTGTGATTTCTTTGGGATACAACCCTAGAAGTGGTATTGCTGGGTCAAAGGGTATGAACATTTTTATTGCCCTTTGGGCATAGTTCCAAATTACTCTCCAAAATGGCTGGATCATCTCACAACTCCACCAGCAATGTAACAATGTTCCAATTTTCCCACATCTTCTCCAGCATTTATCATTTTCCTGTTTTGTTATTTTAGCCAATCTGACAGGAGAGATGTGGTATCTAAGAGTTGCTTTGATTTGCATTTCTCTAATCAGTAGTGATTTCAAGCATTTTTTCATATTCCTATATATATATCTTTAATTTCTTCTTCTGGAAAGTGCCTGTTCATATCCTTTGACCATATCTCAATTGGGAATGGATGTATTCCTATATATTTGGCTCAGTTCCCTGTATATTTTAGAAATGAGGCCTTTATCAGAGACACTAGTTATAAAGATTTTCTCCCAATTTTCTGCTTCCCTCCTAATTTTTGTTGCATTGGCTTTTTTGTACAAAAACATTTCAATTTCACATAATCAAAATTATCCATTGTGCATTGTGTAATGCTCTCAATCTCTTGTTGGGTCATGAATTCTTTTCTTTTCCATAAATCTGTAAACTATAAATAAGTAAACTATTCCTTGCTCTTCCAAATTACTTATAGTATCAGCCTTTACTCCTAAATCATGAACCCATTTTGACTTTATTTTGGTATATGGTGTAAGATATTGGTCTATGCCCAGTTCCTGCCCTACCATTTTCCAATTTTCCTAACAGTTTTTGTGAAATAGTGAATTATTAGCCCAGAAGCTGGCCTCTTTGGGTTTATCAAAGAGTAGATTGCTATAGTTGTTGACTTCTCCATCTTATGTTCCTATCCTATTCCACTGATCCACAACTCTGTTTCTTAGCCAGTACCAGGTAATTTTGATGACTACTGCTCTATAGTATGGTTCAATATCTGGTATGGCTAGGCCACCTTCTCTAGCATTTCTTTTCATTAATACCCTAGATATTCTAGACCCCTTGTTCTTCCAGATGAATTTTGTTATTATTTTGTCCAGCTCAGTAAAATAATTTTTTGATAGTTCAATTGGTATGGCACTGAATAGATAGATTAATTTAGGTAAAATTGTCATTTTTATTATATTAGCTCGGCCTAACCATGAACAACTGATATTTTTCCATTTATTTAGATCTGACTTTATTCACGTGAAAATGGTTTCATAATTATAGGCCCTGGGTTTGTCTTGGCAGATAGACTCCCATAAAACCAGCTCTTTGTTTTATTTATTAATTCAATAGTTTTCTTGGTTTCAATTTTATTAATCTCTCCTTTGATTTTCTATATTTCTAATTTGGTATTTAATTGGGGATTTTCAATTTGCTCTTTTTCTACCTTTTTCAGCTGTATGCCATGATCATTGATCTCATTTTTCCCTATTTTATTCATGTAAGCATTTAGGGATATAAAACTTCCCCTAAGAACTGCTTTTGCTGCATCCCATAAATTTTGGTATGTTGTTTCATTATTGTCATTCACTTGAATGAAGTTATTAATTGTTTCTCTGATTTGTTCTTTGGCCCACTCATTCTTTAGAATTAGATTATTTAGTTTCCAATTAATTTTTAGCTTATTTTTCCATGGTTCTTTGTTACAAGTAATTCTTATTGCATCATGATCTGAAAAATATGCTTTGACTACTTTTGTCTTTCTGCACTGGATTGTGAGGTTTTTATGCCTTAGTATATGGTCACTTTTTGAGTATGTGCCATGTACCACTGAGAAGAAAGTATATTCCTTTTTATCCCCATTCAGTTTTCTCCAGAGGTCAATCATATCTGCCTTTTCCAAAATTCTATTCACCTCCTTAACTTCTTTCTTATTTATTTTGAGGTTAAATTTATCAAGTTCAGAAAGGGGGATGTTGATGTCACCCAATATTATAGTTTTGCTGTCTATTTCTTCCTGTAACTCCCTTAACCTCTACTCTAAGAATTTGTATGCCATACCACTTGGTGCATATATGTTAAACGATGATATTGCTTCATTGTTTATGGTGCCTTTTAGCAGGATGTAATGTCCTTACTTATCTCTTTTAATTAAATCTATCTTTACTTTTGCTTTGTCTGAGATTGGATTGCTGCACCTGCTTTTTTTACTTTAGCTGAAGTGCAATATATTTTACTCCAGCCTTTTACCTTTACCCTGTGTGTATCCCCCTGTTTCAAATGTGTTTCTTGTAAACAGCATATTGTAGGATTATGTTTTTTAATCCATTCTGCTATCTGCTTCTATTTTATGGGAAAGTTCATCCCATTCACGTTCACAGTTATGATTTCTATCTGTGTCTTTTTCTCCATCCTATTTCCCCCTGTTTATGCTTTTATTTCTCCCTTTCCGCTCCCCCTCCTCAACAAAGTTTTGTTTTTGACCGCCGCCTTCCTCAGCTTACCCTCCCTCTTGATTCCCCTCCCTTATCTTACCGTTACCCACTTGCTATTTCTCCTCTTCCTTCTGCCCACCCCCCTCCCTTTTTCCCCCGCCCCTTCCCCTCCTACTTCCTGTAAAACAAGTTAGATTTCTATACTTATCAGGGTGTGTTATTCCCTTTTTGGACCAGATCAGATGAAAGTGAATCTCAAATATTGCTCTTCTCCCTCCCTTCTTTCCCTCTACTACAAAATGTTTTTGTGCCTCTTCTTTTGGTGTAATTTACCCTTTTCTACTACCTCCTTACCTCTTCTCTCATAGCCCTCCCTTTACATCTCTTACTTATGTTTTTATCCTTATATCAATTATTTTATACAGGCATTCACAATCTATGTGTATCCCTTTCAATCGTCATAATGGCTGTACCATTCTCAAGACTGACATATATATGTCTATATATAAAACATACATAAGATGATATAATCCTATACAAAGATGCCAATAATTTGCCCCTATTGATTAATAAGGTTTGTGGGGGATTTCCCCCCTGTTTACCTTTTTATGTCTCTCTTGAGTTTTGTATTTGGAGATCAAATTTTCCATTGAGTTCTGGCCTTTTCATCAGGAAGGTCTGGAATTCCCTTATTTTGTTGAACGTCCATCTCCTTGCCTGAAAAATTATGCTTAGTTTTGCTGGGTGGTTGATCCTTGGTTGCAGTCCCAGCTCCTTTGCCCTTCGGAATATCATATTCCAAGTTCTCCTGTCTTTTAATGTGGAAGCTGAGAGATCCTGCGTGATCCTGACTGTAGTTCCATGATATTTGAATTGTTTCTTTTTGGCTGCTTGCAGTATTTTCTCCTTGACTTTGTAATTCTGAAATTTGGCTATGATATTTCTTGGTGTTTTCAGTTTGGGATCTCTTTCAGGGGGTGATCAGTGAATTCTTTCAATGACTATTTTGCCCTCTGGTTCTAGGACCTCTGGGAAGTTGTGTTTGATAATTTCTTTGAAGATACTGTCAAGGCTCTTTTTTTCATCGTGGATTTCCGGTAGACCAATAACTCTTAAATTGTCTCTCCTGGATCTATTTTCCAGGTCAGTTGTTTTCCCAATCAGATATTTCACTTTTTTTTCCTATTTTTTCATTCTTTACATTTTGTTTTACTACTTCTTGGTGCCTCATAGATTCATTAGCTTCCACTTGCTCAACCCTAATTTTTAATGAGTTAGTGTTTTCATTTTGCTTTTGAGTCTCCTTTTTCAATTGGTTGATTTTGCCTTTCGGGGTGTCATTTTCTCTCTTTAGATTATGAGTCTCTGTAGCCATTTCACCAATCTTATTCTTTAGGGACTTGATTTCATCTTCTTTTAGCTCCCTAATTTGGTTTTTAAAATCCTCCTTTAGCTCTTCCAGCAATGCTTTTTGGGCTGGAGACCATTTCACATTACCTTTTGAGGTATCAGATGTATCTATTGTGTCATTGCTGTCCTCTTCCAAATTGGTATTTTGATCCTGCCTGTCTCCATAAAAAGAATCAATGGTCCTCGGTTTTTTTGTGTTCTTCTTCATGTTGGTTTGCCTTTTCCTGGCTTTACAACAAATATCTGCCTTTGGGGCTCAGGGCTCTCTGTCCCAGCTTTCTTCTTCTGGGGATTGTGAGTCTAGAATTATAGACTTCAGTTTCCTGAGGTGTGGGGGAGGGGTCTGGCTCCCTGAAGTCTCACTCCCTAGGGGTGCTCTCCAGCACTGTTGCTCTTCAGCAATGCTCTCAGCTGTTAGTTGTTTGAGCTGATGTCTGGCACTTCCCCTGGGGGAGCAAGATTATGTCTGGGCTCCTGGTGTTGACCCCTGCCGGCTCTGCCCCTCTGGGACTAATGAATTTGACCATTGAAGCCCCACTTCTTTCTCCTCTGTTCCAGCGTCCTTTTTTTTCCCAAGGAATTCTCTGGGTGGGGAGGGGTGGGATTAGAGCCATTTACCTGGCCATTATGTCTCCCAGAAGTTCAAGAAGCATTTCATAACTTTGGACTGCAAGCCTCAGGAGATGATTTTTCACAGCCGGTGTTGTTGCGCTGCCTCTCGTCGCTTCCACGGACTACCATCCTGTGTTGGGAGGCCTGGGGATCTCCACCGGTTTCTGGTGCCCAGCTTTCTCCCACCCTGTCTCCCACATGGGTTTCCCGACTGACCGCTTCCACCTTGGTCTGGAGCAGCTCCACCCACCAAGCACACTCCAAGTCTACAGATTCTTGCCTTCGGCCTTTCAGACTCTCCCGGCTCGGAAATTTGCCCCACTCAGACTGCTCATGGTTTCTAACTCTCTCAAATCTGCTCAAATTCACTTCTTTATAGGAATCTGACCGACCTTGTGAGAGAGCTCCAGTAAGATGCTGTTTTCATGCAGCCATCTTGGCTCTGCCTCCCCCCCCAAACATCTCATGCACTCTTAACAATTGTGTTTCTTAGCCTTTTGTTGGGATGTTAATTTTGTTTATGTTTGATAACAGGGCACTGATATTCTAGATGATATTTCCATTCATTCCCAGATCTTGTTGCAGACACTTGGAATTTTCTGTGCTTAATTTCAACCTTCGGTTCAAGTGAGCTAAATAGATGTGGTATTTTGGAGAAAGTATTCAATTCATAGTGCTATGTGGAAGTTACCTTATACTTCAATAATATTGATAATTTGATATTAAAATGGAAGAAACTAGTCACAGGAATCAAAAGTGAACAATGTCATTGTTTAATGGGTTCTATGACATTTTCCAACTTTTTTTAAAGAGCAACAGAAGGAGACTCCTGGGAACCAAGATGGCAGAGTAAGCAGTAAATTGCCATAATGCTCCCATATTCACCTCCAAAAAAACATAAAATAGCACCCTAAAACAAATCCTGGAAAAGCGAAACCAGAAAAAAGATGAAGTAATGTTTTAGCCCAAGAAACTTGGAAGATCGACAAGAAAGGTTTGTCTCACTTGGGTAATAGGGAAGCACAGTCCAGGACAGGAAGCATCCCAGCAAGCCAGCATCAAGTCCCACCACAGCAAACTAGCAGGAGATTCTGAGCCTGAGTGCATTAGAGCAGGCAAAGCTAATATCACAACCTCTCTTGTGCCTCAGCATAGCCAGGGGAACTGGCAGACTCCAGCTCTGGGAACCACCTCATGCTTCAGTGTAGCCCCAGGCAAACAGGCAGCCTCCAGCAGCCAGACCCCTACGCTTTCAGCATAGGCCCAGGAAACAAAAACACCCCCACCAGACCTCAGCAAATGCCAGACACCAGCTCTTGGACCCCAGCTCAGCACGAGGTAAGCTGCCAGACCCCTATGGCCTCCAGCAGTGCTAGCCACCCCCCACCCTTCCCCCTTAGCACAGCACCAGACATGAGGGTTGCCCATGTGCCACAGGGCAATATCAGTGCAGCACCAGGTAAACAGCCAGGGCCTATAATCCCTGGCACAAGAAGCCAGAGACAGTGCGCCTTCTACCTGGGGAGCAGATTTCAAATCTGAAAGAAAGGAAAAAGGCCAAAAAAGAGGAACAAAAAACAATAAAAAAGAATCTGACCATAGAAAGTTATTATGGTGACACAGAAGACCAGGACACAAACTCAGAAGAGAACCACAATGTCAAAATATCTATGGGCAAAACCCCAAAGAAAAACAGGAAGTGTTCTCAAGCCCAGAAAGAACTCATGGAAGAGCTCAAAACAGAGCTTAAAAACCATATAAGAGAGGTAAAAGAAAAATTGGGAAAAGAAATGAGAGAGATGGAAGAGAATTATGAAAAAGAGTCAACAGCTTGGAAAAAGAAAAAAAAACTGCTTTAAAAAATAAAATTGACCAAAAAGAAAAGGAAGTACAAAAGCTAACTGAGGAAACAATTCCTTAAAAGTTGGAACTGGGTAAGTAGAAGCTAATGACTCTATGACACATCAAGAATCAATCAAACAAATTCAAAAGAATGAAAAAAAAATAGAAGAAAACATAAAATACCTCATGGAAAAAAACAACTGACCTGGAAAATAGATCCAGGAGAGACAATGTCAGAATCATTGGACTACGTGAAAGGTAGTTGAAAGGAAGACCTGGACAGCATCTTTCAAGACATTATCAAGGAAAACTGCACTGATATCCTGGAGCCAGAGGGCAAAATAGGCATTGAAAGAACCCACTGACCATCTCAGGAAAGAGATCCCAAGAACATTAGACCCCAATTACAGAACTATCAGGTCAAGGAAAAAATACTGCAAGTGTCCAGGAAGAAACAAAATATTGGGGAGCCACAATCAGGATTACACAGGACTTAGAAGCTGCAACATTGAAGGATTTGGGGGTCAGATGAAGAAATCAAAGCTATCTATAAGCACAGGAAGAAGTGCTCCAAATCACTTTTGATTAGAGAAATGCAAAGAAAAACAACTCTGAGGTACCACTTCACACCTATTAGATTGGGTAATATGACAAAAAAAGGAAGTTGATGTATGTTGGAGAGGATGTGGGAAAATTGGGACACTAATGCACTGTTGGTAGAGTTGTGATCAGAACCAACCATTCTGGAGAGCACTTTGGAACTATTTCCAAAGGACTATAAAACTGTGCATACATTTTGATCCAGCAATACCATGACTAGGTCTGTATCCCAAAGAGATCACAAAAAAGTGAAAAGAACCCACATGTACAAAAATATTTATAGCAGCCCTTTCCATGGTGGCAAAATATTGAAAACTGGGGATGCTCATCAATTGGGGAATGGCTAAACAAGCTGTGGTATATAAATGTAATGGAATACTATTGTGTAATAAGAAATGATGAACAGACAGATTTCAGAAAAACCTGGAAAGACTTGTATGAATGGATGTAAAGTGAAATGAGCAGAACCAGGAAAACTCTATACACAGTATCAGCAACATTGTGTGATGATCAACTATACATGACTCAGCTCTTCTCAGCAACACAATAATTCAAGATGAGCACAAAGGACTCATGAAGGAAAATACTATCTACACCCAGATAAAGAACTGACTGACTTTGAATGCAGATTGAAACATGCTTTTTTAACTTACTTTATTCATTTTCATCTTTTTTTCCCTTTTGATCCTTTTCTTCTTTCACAACTGTGACTAATATGGAAATATGTTTTACATGTTAGCACATGCATAACCTATATCAAATTGCTTACCATTTTAGAAAGAGGGGAGGGGAGGAAGGGAGAAAAATTTGGAATTCAAAATCTAGTAAAAATGAATGCTAAAAATTTTCTTGACGTGTAATTGGGAAAAAAATAAAATGCTATTAAAAGTTTCAAAAAAAGACTAACAGAGGGTTAGCTTGTTTTATAGAAAATCCTTTACAAGAGCTTTCCAAGTACTGCATAGTGAACAGGAGAAGTAGGTGATAGATACAAGAATATTTAACTGAAAAAATCTTTATCGCTAATTTTGGCCCACATTTCACCATGGCTATCCTGCAACTCTACTTGGATGGTATTCAAAACAAAAGCATTGCAGTGTGGAAGCTCTGGTAACAATGTACAGATGAGAAATAAATGAAAGACAGTGACTTTCAACCTTATATATATTTTTTAAATTTTTCTCATAACTTGGTTACATATGAGTAACTAGACTTTATCAAGCTCCTCCTATTCCAGGCCCTAAAGGACGCAAAGATGAATAAGACACAATCCCAATCCTGAAAGAACTTAAAATCATGTTAGAGAAATTATCAAAGGAAAAATAGATCACCTTTTACTGTCACAGTGATTCAAGAAAACTGAAAATGAGTAAACCATTGTCTTCTCTGAAGCATTATTCCATAGAACTCTTAAATGTCAGAGCAGAACAGTACCTGGTATTCAAATCAATAAACGCTAATTTAGTATCTACTTATTGTTAGTGTGCAATTTTAGGTGCTGGGTGAGATAGAGGCATGAATAAGATGTGTTCCCTGTCACAAAAAAACAAAAAGCTTTTAGTTTAATAGGAGGGATATGACACATATAATATCAACTTTAGTGCCAAATGTATCATAATAGTATAAATGAATAAGAAAAGATAAAAATAGTATGAAAGATCAAGAAGGAAGTGATTTCTAATTTGAAGCAGAGTTAGCATATGATGTGGGCCTTAAATGATGGCTAAGATTTTGACAGGTAGAGATAGGGATATAGGGAAGTAATCCCAGTCATAGGGAATCACATGAACAAAAGGCATGGAAAAAAGAAATGGTGGTATATGTCCAGAAGAGAGAACAAATCATCTGGTTTGCCTAAATCATATGTCTAAGATAGAGCCATTTGAGCTAAGCATGGAAAGGTGGGTTGGAGTCAAACTGTGGAGGTCTGAGGAGTTTGCACTTTATTCAACAAGGAGGTGTTGAAGATTTTGTTAGCATTGAAATGATATAATCAGATCCTTACATTGACTGATGGTACTAAGGTGTAGGATAAAAAAGAAAGGGAGCACATTTAGCCAAGTTAATCATAGAATGTTAGAGCTAAATGAAACCTTAGAGGCACTCCAGACTAAATCCCACATTTTACAGATGAGTATATTTCAGTATTTTCCAACAGAGAGGGAGAGAGAGAGAGAAAGAGATAGAGAGAGAGAGAGAGAGAGGAGAGAGAGAGAGAGAAGGGAAACCTAATTTCTATAGGTGAGTGAGTTAAGAACAAATCCATAACAGATTCTCATCATAAAAAGAACCAATTACTAAAAAAGAGTGGGGGGAGAGGAAGATAATTTGATATCTTTCGAGACATATCAAACTTTAGACTGATGCCTAGAACTTGTTATAGAAAAAAGAAGCAGACTTGAAGGTATCATATGGGATTATTCTTTTATTTGTATAAAGCTCTCATTTATTTGTTTGTTGTCTAGAGCTATTATTTCATTGATGAAGGGATCTCCCAGTTTAGAAATTCTCTCTACTGATGTAATTGTAAAAATTGTAGAAATCTAGAAATTGTCCTGCAACATAAAGTCTTAGAAAGTTGCCTTGAGTAGTGACAGGTCCAATGACTTTCCAAGAGTCCCACAGTGATGGAGTCCTAATGGAGCTACCTCCAACCCCAATATTCTAACTTCATTATAGGCCCACTGTACCTACAAACCCCTCCCCTCCCGATGTCCTAACTTATGCCTCACTGCTTGCTAGAACAGCAGGTGTGTCTCTGAACTCTTAGTTCCCACAGAAACAACAGGCGTGTCCATGTGATAGAAACCCAGCACTTCCCCCAAACCCTTTCCCATGAAACAGGTGTGCAATTACAATTACATCATCCATTTAGCCCAAGACAGGACCACAATACCTAACTATCCATCTTGACCAGATAGGACCACAGTAGCTAGCCAACATGGCTAGGGCAACATGACCAGAATGCTTGACCACCAAACCATAGAAGGGGCCCACTCTATGATAGCATCTGTGCAGTTCCACTGAGGCTAGGACCCCTCCTCCATTACCTAATCCCTTAATAAACTCCTCCCTCCTTTTTAATACTAATCATATTCCTGTATTCTATGTAGATTTCTGCTATGTAATTGCATTTTTACCTTATAAAAATCCATCTTGCTTTCTCTAAAGTTGTTGGTTCCTCTTGGAACTTAGCCTGCTCCATGAGAGGTGTCTATCTCAATAAATGCCTATTCTTGGGTTAGAGATGGTCTGACTGGATTCTTTGAGACAGTTCCACCACAACACATCACAAAACTGCAACAGTTTTTGGTGCTGGGTGGGCAGAGACTATGCCTCGACAACAGGTAGTATGTACAGAGGTAAAACTTTAACCCGGGTATTCCTGACTCCAATATCTACTCTCTGCCTATTTCATTATGAATTCTCTTAGCACTTTTATGCATTACATTTTATTTTATGCACTGCCATAAGGAAGACTTCTCTTTCCCTTTAGAAGGGGGTGGGAAGAAAATCTCCCAGAACACTCTTGTCTTGGCACACAGGACTTGGCTTTGGGTATTGTCTTCTCTCTGGCCACAGCCCTTATACTTTCTGTCCCCCTTGCAGAGATCAGAAGTGGTGGAAGTACCCAAGCCATCTTTGTTCAAAGCTGCTGGGGATATCAGATAAATTCAGTTTTTTAACCCAGGGTAATTGATCTACAGATTCATGAGTTCTTTTTCCTAACTATTTTTGAAAGCTCATTAATTAAGATTATTAATAAAATAATTATACCCTGGTAAAATAGTAATAAAATAATAATAAATACTGTGAGTCTCCAGGCCACCTCTAGATACCAGATTAGGAACTAGAAAAATACATGTAAAGTGGCCAATGCTGTTTCCTTATTTCCATTCTGTGCTCAAAGACAAAACGATAAAGAACAACTGTCTCTTTATGAGTAGTTGTAACCAAAAGAAACATATTTAGGATTTTGAAACTCCTCTCTTCCATATGTAACCTCTGCCATATAACTTCTGTCTGCTGCTGTTTCCTCAACTGTAAAATTGGAATAACAATAGCAAATGCTCAGCTTAGGTGGGCACACAGTAGGCAATTAATAAAAACTTGTTCCCATCTGGATGGGAAACAGGATGGGAGAAGAAATAGAGTGGGAAGGAGAATCCACCAGGCTGCTGTCTTATCCTCCAGGGGAAATTTCATCAACTGTAAGACTTCTCTCTCACTTTGGCCACTGTTGAACTCTCTGTTGCTGGTGGATGAAGACACTGGACAATTTGTCGGAGCCTGTGTGTGCTCAACACCGTTCTTCTCAGACTGTTGTTGCTGGTTTGTGCATCTTCTGTCCCTCATGCACTCCAAAGCAACCCAAAAGCTTACAATAGCTTTGTCTCTCCCTGGGCTAGGAAAACTATAAGTCCCAAGGTCTTAAGGGACTTAGCTCCCCTCAAAGGGCAACAAGTATCAGATTTGTCTAACTGACTGTTACTTATGTTATATATTCTCTCATTTTATTTTAAACAACCCTATAAGGTAGTTTGCACATTTATCATTATTCCCATTTTACAGGTGAGGAAATAATGGAAAAAAAAAGTAAAATGATTTATCCACAGTCACATAGCTATAGTCCAGTTCTCTGAATTCAGGTCCAATGATTAAAGACTACATTGCCCAACACTTTTAATTTAATTTAATTTTTTTTTGCTTAGAATGGTAAAAAATCTTTTAGGAATTTTTTTTTATCCTTTCATCTTATACAGATAGCCAAAGCAACTCTAAACAAAGCATTCGACAGACCAGTACCACAAACAAACAAAACACTCAGAAAACCTCCTTCCAAACTTCCTTATTCTTCCAGTCTTCCTTCTCTCAGATTCATAACTTTAATGTGGAACTCAACCTCTCACCCTTTCTTATCCCACATAGCCAACAGTTTGCCATATCTTACTGTGTTTACATCCATAATATTTCTTGCTGCCAACTCTCTCTCTACTACAACTACCCACCTCTTAGTTCAGGTTCTCATCACCACTTGTCTAGATTATTTCAACCTCCTAAGTTGTCTCCATGCCTCAAGTATCTCTCAATTCTATTATGAACTGGAACCTTGTATAAGCCTTCACATGGCCACCACAGTTATTTACAGTACAGATCTCACCGTGTCTCTACAATTCAGTAGACTCCTTTGGCTTCCTATTGCTGCTAAGATCATATATAACTTTTGTTTAGCCTTTAGAGTTTTTCGTAGTCTTATTCCAGGTTCCTCCCAGGTCCTTCTCTTATATTCTCTAAACTAGCCAAATCAACCTTTTTTGATCCACATTTAGCACTCTACCTTTCATCAACACACCTTTTTTCACTGATCATCTTCCATTTCTGGAAAGCATTCCCTCTTCACCTCTGCCTCATTGAAACTTTCTCTTCTTTCAATATGTGTTGTTTTCTTTAAAATGCCTTTCCTGACCATCTCCCCAATGCTAATACCCTCCTTCCCAAACTAGCTTGTCTTTAACTTTTTGCTGTTGTTGTTTGGACATTTCAGTCATGTCCAGCTCTTTCTAACCCCATTTGGGGATTTCTTAGCAAAGATATTGGAGTGGCTTGCCATTTCATTCTCTAGCTCATTTTATAGATGAGGAACTGAGGTAAACAGGGTTAAGTGGTTTGCCCAGGGTCACACAGTTAGTAAGTATCTGAGGCTAGATTTGAACTCAGGAAGATGAATCTTCCTGACTCCAGGCCCAGAATCCCATTCATTCCACCACCTAGTTTCTTTAATTTTACCTTGTGTTTATTTGTAGCTATTCTCTTTATATTTGGAACTCAAGGCTCAAGCCCATTTACATATTTATATAAGAATAATTACTTGATGCTCAGTGCTTCCATGAGGGGCAGAGTTGGTAAAAACTTGAGAGATAAGAGATCTTCCATCTTCTGGCTTCCAGCTTTGAAAGAAGACATATTGGATTCCAGGTCTCCTTTAGAGAGAGGTCCCTGGAAGGAGAGAAAGACTCCAAAAAGAAGCCCATATGTGAATGAGTTGGTACATCAACCTTGTCTTTATTCCGAATCACTATGCCAAAGACTTCAAGAAATTTCCCCTTGGATGAGATCTGAAAGCCAGAAGAAGAAGGATTTCCCCACTCCAAGCTCTTATCAACTGTGCCCTTCATAGAAGCATAGAGCATCAAGTAATTATTCTCCACTGAGGAGGAGAGTCTCATGAAAATAGGCTTAAGCCCTGGATCATATTTATTCTGCATATACTTGCATATTTATATTAGAATGCAAACTTTCATGAACTGATATTGTCTCATTCATTGAATTTATATTCCTAGAGTCAGTATAGTGTATAGCAGATAGTCTGTATTTAATAAATGTTTATTGATTTAATTCCTGATTGATGGTGGAGGTGAAAATTTGCTAAAGAAATATGGGGTCTCTTCTGTTTGAAAATGTCCTGGATGTCTTCATCCCAGAAAGCACAATCATTGAATATTGTGAACTTAGAGATATGAGTTGTCATATGTATAACTGTCACAACAACACTACTTGCCATTACTGTGGCTGGGTAAGGCCAATAATACCAGCACACAGGAGGGCTACTAGCATGGGTTCTTCGATCTGCTTTTCTAAGGAAAGAAACTTTAAGGGGTTAACAATCTTACTTTAATTAAACATGCATATATCATTCACTTAGTTCAGGGGAAAAAGTCAGCACCCTGAACTTCAGAGAAAACACAAACAGAAATTACAAGCAGAAATTATATAAACAGAGCAAAATAACACAAATCAACAGACAGACTTCTAGCTGTCTGACCAAAACATTATATACATAGGTACCAGAAAGAGAAGCACCAACATCTGGGTTTTTTAAAGCCAGTGGACTCCTTAATGGCTACCCAGAGTCTCATCTGGTGAAATCACAGGACACTCTTCCAGTGAGTGGGCCCCAAAACAAAATGCTAACTTCAGAGCATATATACTGTATTTCGGGCTGTCGGGGCTTAGCGCCTATTTAGCAAAAGGGTGTAGCCCTGAGGCTTAGCATCTACTTAGTAAAAGGGTGTGGGAAAGATCTCTAATCACTGGCACCACATCATATATATTTTTTCCAATCAATGACTCTTGATTCAAACAAAGGTAAGACTCAATGCCACTTGATTGCCTTAGTGCTGAGAAGCACCCCAAAACAAAAGATAACAAAAAAAGTTCCACCCTGCTTGCCATTACGATGTTAAAAATCTTGGGAAAATTAAATACTGCAGTCTGAATTTAGATAATGAATATTAGCCATGATAAAACACTAATGTTAACTCTCCAGAAGGCCAGTGATTTACCTTCTCTTCACCTTTCCTAAATATAATTATAGGGATGCTCATCTTGATGCTTTTGACAAGAGGTTGAAGTGACACCCACTTTCTCAGAAAATTAGGAAGACAACTGACCAAAAGTAAAATATCCACTTGCAAACCATGATCTCAAAGTCACATTTTTGCCATTTTCTACTTAAAATTTCTGCTATCTCACCCCACTAGTAGTAGTAGCCAAATGAGCTGTCTCCTGACATTAATGGAAAGTGAAGGAACAGACAAGCAAAGTTTTTATTAGCAATCAGCATAAATGACTATATAACTAAGGTGTTGCATAAGAAGCTAAATTGCAAGAGAATTTGAAAGAAGCACAGAACAAAAATCACCACTGGGTCATCCTTCTTTCAGAATCTTAATAAGCCATGCCTCATCACTCATCACTTTTAGGAAAATTGAACTCTTGAAAAATATGTGCCTCAAAAATATTTTACAGTAGTACTTAAGGTACTCTCAAATATAATATAAGGCATTCATGATTGGATTTATGATTTACCTGGTTTAGAGACTTCCACTTTTATGCAAAGTTATCACAGTAGGTTAAATCTGGGAGGGAATTTGGGGATCTTCTAGTTCTATCTTCTTATTTTAATGTATAAAGAAATAGGCTAAAAGATGGAATGCTACTTGCTCAAGGTCACATTTATTGAGTGATAGAGTCAGGATGGGGGTGCAACTAGGTGGCACAGTGGGTAGAGTGCTGGGCCTGGAGTCAGGAAGATTCATCTCCCTGAGTTCAAATCCAGCCTCAGACACTTTATAACTGTGTGACCCTGGGCAAGTCACTTAACCCTACCTGCCGCGGTTTCCTCATATATAAAATGAGCTGGAGAAGGGAATGGCAAACCACTGTAGTATCTCTGCCAAGAAAACACTAAATGGGATCACAAAGAGTTGGATACAACTAAAAGGACTGGACAAAAAGAAGAGTCTAGATTTGAATCCAAGTCTTCTGATTCCATGCCCTGTGCTCTTTTTACTGTGCCATAGGGGATTTGTTATTCAAAAATCCATTGATTAGGGAATGGGTGGTTAAACTATTAGTATATGAAGGAGAACTGTAGGACTATTTCTTGCTTTGGTAGTAGAAGGTTGTGAGGGGAAAATGGGAAATGAAAGAAGGACTTGAATCAAAAAAGAAGGGAAAGTTGCGTGTGCATGTGTGAGTGTGTGTGTGTGTGTGTGTGCGCGCGCGCGCGTGTGCGCGCTTGTGTGTGTTGGTCAGTTGGAAGGGTTTGGACTTGTGAAGAAGGCTAAATATTAAATCTGGCAAAGAGTTTAGAAAAATTTGAAGGTGATTGATCATTAATTTGAGATCACCATTGGCCTATATAAGAGAAATCTGAGGGATTAATAATGATTACATAAGGCCTTGTACTATGTCATCTAGCCTTAGCCTTTTACAACCCTTGATGGAGCAGCTGAAGTCAGAAGCCCAGGTGCAAAGGATCAAGGTTCCTCAGGCTGCTGCAGAGCTCCAACAGTGCTGCATGAAGGATGCTTGCAAAGATGCCTTGCTGGTAGGAGTCCCAACAGGAAGTTGTACTGCTTCCAGGAACCCAGATCCTGTGCTTTACTCTGATGGGAAGGGAGAAGTTCACTGAAGATTTACTTTCAAGTGTGCAGTGATTAACAGTTGCCTCTGAGTCTTAAGAAAACTTTTTTGCCTGTATGGCCAAACAACTTTTAGATATTTGAATCCTTTCAATCACCAGTCCCTGCAGGCAAACTACTACAGGAATAACTGAAAGTCTCTAGAGCTATAAAAAATATTACCACTTGTAATAATTGACTTGCTTTTGGGGGGGATACTGGTAAAATATATCATTCTTTAAAACACATGCCTCATTCCACCACCAACAAAATTACCTGCCTTTCATAACTCAATTATAACTGTTCTACATTTGTAACAGAGCCTATTTTAACTTAGTTGGCTACACTTTAGCAAAAGAAAACATTTTCTTCTATCAAAAATTTATTTTCATCACAACTTCACCTAAACTAAATACTTTTATTCTCTAGCATCTGTCAATTGTTTTTTCCCCTTTAAAATTTACGTTTTCTAAAAGAACACACCCAAGCATAGATAATTTGTTTTATTAATCAAGCAGTGTCTTGATTTTTCTAAGTGAGAAAATAAAATATTTTAATCCCTAAACATAAGAGTTGTTTCTTATATCATTTGTTTTGAAAGACAAACATTCTGATTTAAATTGTTTCATTTAAATATGACTGTTCCTTATATATTCTTAAGTTTATTTCATAGTTCTATTTGTGCCTAAAAAGTATGCATTTTCAAATTTGTTTTGGGCAAAAATATTTAAGGCATGAGTAGGAGATCATGAAAAAATGAATGTAAACAAGAAATAATAAGAACTTAAAATAAGTTAGAATACTTAAGCATGGTGGGGTGGAGCCAAGATGGCAGCTGGAAAGCAGGGACTAGAGTAAGCTCCCCACCAAGTCCCTCCAAAAACCTATAAACAATGGCTCTGAACCAATTCTAGAACTGCAGAACCCACAAAACAGCAGAGGGAAGCAGGGCTCCAGCCCAGGACAGCCTGGATGGTTGCTGGGTGAGGTCTTTCACGCACGGAGCTGGGAGCGGAGCAGAGCCCAGCGTGGGCAGCACGGATCAACTAGACCTGGAGCTGGGCAGAACAAGCCCTAGCACCCTGAATCAGTGAGCTGCAGCAGCTACCAGACTCCTCAACCCACAAACACCAAAGACAACAGAGAAGGTTAGTGGGAAAAGCCCCTGGGGACAGAGTGAAAGAAGGAGTTCGAGGTTCAGCCACCGCCCCAGGGGCAGAGGAGGTGGGGCAGCTACAGAACTACAGCTGCAGTTGCTTCTGGCCCCAGGCCCACCGGGTGGGAGGAATTAAGTGGCAAATCAGAGCAGGTGTGCAGAACCTGCTGAAGATCTAAGTCCAGTCCGGGTTGGGGGTTCTTGGTGAAGGAGGAGTGCTGGTGTGGCAGAGCTGGCTGTAATAGCTCTGAAATCAAAAAGGATTTGGAAAAGCAAGTTAGAGAAGTAGAGGAAAAATTGGGAAGAGAGATGAGAAGGGTGCAAGAAAACCATAATAAACAGGTCAATAACTTACTAACTAAAGGAGACCCAAAAAATAATAAAGAAAATAACACCTTAAAAAATAGACTAACTCAAATGGCAAAAGAGCTCCAAAAAGCCAATGAGGAGAAGAATGCCTTGAAAGGCAGAATTAGCCAAATGGAAAAGGAGGTTCAAAAGACCACTGAAGAAAATACTACCTTAAAAATGAGATTGGAGCAAGTGGAAGCTAGTGACTTGATGAGAAATCAAGATATTATAAAAGAGAACCAAAGGAATGAAAAGCCACTGACCTGGAAAATAGATTCAGGAGAGATAATTTAAAAATTATTGGGCTACCTGAAAGCCATGATCAAAAAAAGAGCCTAGATATCATCTTTCAAGAAATCATCAAGGAGAACTGCCCTGATATTCTAGAGCCAGAGGATAAAATAGAAATTGAAAGAATCCACAGATCGCCTCCTGAAAAAGATCCCAAAAAGAAAACTCCTAGGAACATTGTCACCAAATTCCAGAGCTCCCAGATCAAGGAGAAAATACTGTGAGCAGCCAGAAAGAAACAATTTGAGTATTGTGGAAAGACAATCAGAATAACCCAAGATCTGGCAGCTTCTACATTAAGAGATCAAAGGGTTTGGAACACGATATTCCGAAGGTCAATGGAGCTAGGATTAAAACCAAGAATCACCTACCCAGCAAAACTGAGTATCATGCTACAAGGCAAAATATGGATTTTCAACAAAATAGAGGCCTTTCAAGCTTTCTCAGTGAAAAGGCCAGAGCTGAATAGAAAATTTGACTTTCAGACATGAGAATCAAGAGAAGCATGAAAAGGTAATCAAGAAAAAGAATGAGAAAAAGAAATTGCAAGGGACTTACTAAAGTTGAACTGTTTTGTTTACGTTCCTACATGGAAAGATGATGTGTATGATTCATGAGACCTCAGTATTAGGGTAGCTGAAGGGAATATGCATATAAATATATATATATATATATATATATATACACATACATATATATATGTATATATACATATATATGTATATATATGTGTGTGTACGTATATATATGTATGTGTGTGTATGTATATATGTATGTGTATATATATATATATATATATAGAGAGAGAGAGAGAGAGAGAGAGAGAGAGAGAGAGAGAGCAGGCACAGGGTGAGTTGAAGATGAAGGGATGATATCTAAAAGAAACAAAATGAAATTAAGGGATGAGAGAGGAATATATTGAGAGAGGGAGAAAGGGAGAGATAGAATGGGGTAAATTATCTTGCATAAAAGTGGCAAGAAAAAGCAGTTCTGTAGGAAGAGAAGAGAAGGCAGGTGAGGGGGAATGAGTGAATCTTGCTCTCATCGGATTTGACCTGAGGAGGGAATACCATACATACTCAATTGGGTATCTTACCCCACAGGAAAGAAGGAGGAAGAAGATAAAAAAGTGGGGGTGATAGAAGGGAGGGCAGATGGGGGAGAAGGTAATCAAAAACAAACACTTTAGAAAAGGGACAGGGTCGAGGGAGAAAATTCGATAAAGGCGGATAGCTTAGGAAGGAGCAAAATATTGTTAGTCTTTCACAACATGAGTATTGTGGAAGGGTTATACATAATGAAACACATGTGGCCTATGTTGAATTGCTTGACTTCTTAGGGAGGGTGGATGGGAAGGGAAGAGGGAAGAAAATTTGGAACTCAAAGTTTTAAAAACAGATGTTCAAAAACAAAAAAAAAGTTTTTGCATGCAACTAGAAAATAAGATACACAAGCAATGGGGTGTAGAAATTTATCTTGCCCTACAAGAAAGGAAGGGAAAAGGGGATGGGAGGGGAGTGGGGTGACAGAAAGGAGGGCTGACTGGGGAACAGGGTAACCAGAGTATACACCATCTTGGAGTGGGGGGGAGGTTAGAAATGGGGAGAAAATTTGTAATTCAAACTCTTGTGAAAATCAATGCTGAAAACTAAATATATTAAACAAAAAAATAAGAAAAGAATACTTAAGCATGTCTCTTCACTTATCACCTAAAACTTAAATGATACAAATCAGTAACAAAAACATACTCCAGCATTCCTTCCATAATTGTACAGAGATTGGCCCTTAAATGAAATCCCAATTCAGAAATTAAGGCTACAAAAATTAACAAATTCAAGAAAACAACAGTGGAACATATGCATAGAAATATGTATAAACACACATATTATATATGTACATTATATATGTGTGTATGTTTATGTGCATATGTGTTTATGTGTATGTTGTATCTGTGTGTCTGTGTGGAGCCAAGAAGGATTAAGATACAAAGCCAAAAGAAAAGAATAACTCCACATCATCTACAAGCAAAGCCACAAGTAAATATTCCTTGAATATTAGATTGGACTGGAAAGAGATCATAATACCTAAACTAGGGATATGATAATCTAAGTTTTCTTTTCTGCTTTACCTTTCCCTAACTCAAATACTTCAATAAATGAAATATTAGCAAAGAAGCTACTACAACATAATAAAAAGATTAAACAATATAAGCAAGTTTGATTTATTTATTTTATGAATACAAGTTTGGTTCAAAACTAGAAAAATTATTAATATAGTACTGTATATTAATAGCAAAACAGTAAAAGCATTGTTATATACATGCTTTCAGAAAAGACTGTTAACAAAATACATTTATCCTTTAGGTTATTTTTTAAAGCATTTTATAAAAAGAAATGGAATCTTTTTTTAATATGGTAAGCAGTATGTATTAAAAACCAGAAGCTAGCACAATCCATAAATGAGAAATGCTAGAGGCCTTTCTAATAAGATCAGGGGTTAAGCAGGATGTTCATAGTTGCAAATAATATTCGATGCAATTCTACAAATACTAGCTAAAGAAATAAGGCAAGAAAAAGAAATTGAGGGAAATTACATAGACGAAAAGGAAACACAGTTATTGCTTTTTGCATATGATATCATGGTTTACTTAAAAATCCTAAAGATTCAGTGAAAATTAAATGAAATGATAACTTCAGAAAAGTTCCAGTACATAAAATAAACCAATAAAATGAGTAATTCTATATATTAACAAAAAAGAGTTTTCTATCGATGAGAGAGAAAAAGAAATCCTAGTCAAAATATTTACAGAAAGTATAAAATATTTAAGAATCCACATACCAAGACACTTACAGATATAAAAACAGGCAGATATTTAGAGAGATAATAAGTGCTAATGGTTGAGTTATGCCAATATAATAAAAATAACAATATCACATAAATTAATTTATAGATTTAGAGTCATACAATTAAAATTACCAAAGAAGTACTTCTTAAAACTAGACAAAATAATAAGCAAACTCATCTAAAGGAACAAAAGGTCAAGAATCTCCAAGGAAATAAAGAAAAAAATTAGGAAGGAAGAGGGCCTAATAGTACTAAATCTGAACAGCACAATGTTTGAGAAAAATTAAGATTCCAACTATTTGGGTAAGGAGTCATTACTTGACAAAAACTGCTAGGAAAATTGGTAAATGATTGGCAGAAATTAGGTATAGACCAACATTTCAGACTACATACCACAGCAAGCTTCTGTATCTAAATATAAAAGGCCATACCATAAAAAATTCTGATAACCTCAAAATTGTTTGAGGGGGAAGGGGTTGGATTGCACAAATAAAATCAATATAGTTATAACCAGAAAGGAAACAATTAAGTGGGAGGAAAACTTTGCAGCAAATTTTTCTAATAAAGTTCTAATATTCAAAGTATATAGAGTATTGATACAAACATATAAAAACAACCACCATTCCCCAATAAATGGTCACAGCATATGGATGGTCAGTTTTCCAAGGGTATTAACAACCATATGGAAAACAATCCCCAAAATTACTAATAGAATTAGAAACAACTCTGAGATTCTACTTCATGCTTATCATATTGATAAGGATGCAGAAGAGGAAAATTACAATTGTTGGAGAAGATGTGGGTAGACAGTTCCACAAATGCATTGGTGGTAGAATTGTGAATTGTGCATTCTGAAAAGCAATTGAGAAATATATGCAGTAAGTTCTAAACTGTAATTCTCTTTGGACCACTGATATCACTACTAGGCATATAATCTAATAAAATCAAAGAAAGAGGGAAAGGATACATTTGTACAAAAATATTTATAGAAGCATTTTTTTATAGCAAAGAAGTCCCCAATTATCATTTATTAAGTGCCTCCTATATGTAGGCATCGTGCTAAGGGCTAAGAGTCCAAAGAAAGAATCTCCTTCGAAGAAGCCCAAAGCCACAACCATGAACTGCAACTTCAAAGACAACATTAAGGACAGCTTTAAGGACAACAGCCTTGGAGCTGCAGTAGCAGGAGGTAGGGACAAATGTGGAGGAGAAATGGGGAAGTAGAGACAGATAGTGAAAATGCTCAAAGTATAGAGATAGGGGATCTTGTTTGAGGAACAGCAAGGAGGCCAGTATCACTGGATTGTAGACCATGTGGAAGAAAGTAAGGTTAAGGAGGTGTTAAGGAGACTGGAAAGGTAGAAACAGGTCAGCGTATAAAGGGTTTTCAAAGCTAAACACAGAATTTTATAATACATCTTGGAGAAGATGGAGAGTCATACTCGTTTATTGAATGAGAGATAACATGGTCAGATCTCTGTTTTAGAAAGGTTAATTTGACAGCGAATTGTAGGATGATCCAAGATTTGAGGCAGAGACACCAGCCAGTGTGCTATTATGATACTGCAGAAATGAGTGCCAGGACCAGGGTGGTTTCAGTGTCAGAGAAGAGAAGGCGACATGTATGAAAGCTCTTACAAAGGTAGAAACTACTGCCAAGGCTTTGATGGGATTTGTAGTTGAGAGAAAGTGAGGAGTCAAGAATGAGGTCTGGGTTGTGAGTCTGGGTAATTGGGAGAATGGTGGTACCTTCAAAGGTAAAAGGGAATTCAGGAAGAGGGAAGGAGAGTTTGAGGGGAAAGATGCTAAGTTTGGCTTTGAACATGTTGAATTTAACATGTCAGACATCTAGCTCAAGAAGTCTAACAGACCAGAAGTCTGGAAGAAGATTAAGACTGATCAAGTATATTTGAGAGTTATCGCATGGAGATGATAATTGAAACCTTGGGAGCTGATAAGATTACTAATTAAAATAGTGTATAGGAAGAAGTGATAAGGGCCCAGGACAGAGCCTTGGGGGATACTTACAGTTAGTAGGCTTGACGTGAATGAAGATCCAGCAAAAGAGGGAGAGAAGGAGCAGTCGGGCCAGTTGGAGGAGAATGACAAGAAGAAAGTGCTAGGAAAACCTAGAGGGAAGAGAATATCAAGGAGAAGGACATTGCCATCATCAAAGGTTACAGAAGAGTAAAGAAGAATAAGGATTGAGAGAAAACCATTAGATTTGGTAATAAAAAATCACTAGTTACTTTGAAAAGACTATTTTTAGTTGAATGATGAGGTCAGAAGCCAGACTGAAAAGAACTAAGAAGGGAATGGGAGGAAAAGAAGTGGAGGTTCTAATTGTAGATGGCCTTCTCAAGGAGTTTAGTCGCAAAAGGAAGGAGATATGTAGGTTGATAGCTAGTAGGGATGGCAGAATCAAGTGAGGGGTTTTTGAGGATAGAGGAAACAACTGGATGTTTATAGGCAATAGGAAGCAGCCAGTAGACAGGAGGAAATTGAAGATTAATGAGAATGTGAATTTGATAGAAGAGCAATCTTCTGGAGAATATTGAATGGAATGGGATTACTCATGTATATAAAGAGGCTTGTCTTAGCAAAGAGAAGGACCACCTCTTCATGAGAAACAGGGGTAAAGAAGGAGATACTGGCAAGAGGCATCTGCATGACAGGAGATGAGGAACATGAAACAAATTGGGTTCCCATAAATTATGGAATAGTTGAATAAATTAAATTATTTGACTATAAAGGAATATTGTTGTGCGGTTAAAAATTACAGGTGGGGAATTCATAGAAACCTGGGAGGACTTGTAGGAACTTTTACAGAGTGAAATAGACACAAGGTGAGCAATTTATAAATTGCTAAAATATTATAAAGGAAAACAACTGCGAAGGATTTAAGAACTATGCTCAATGCAAATGACCAGTCAGGACCCCAGAAGACTGGTAATTAATCATGTTCCCTACTTTCTGGCAGAGAGGTAATAGTAGAGATACAGAACAAGATATATATTTTTAGACATGACCATTGTGTGAATGTGTTTTGTTTCCATATATTTAATTGTTACAAGGGAGAAGTTTAATGGAAGGGAGGTGATTTGGAAAGGGACAGTTACAGTGATACTGAAATGAAGAAAAGAAAAGAAAGAACATCAATTAAATATTTTTAAAAATATAGGGAAGAAAGCAAAAGGAAGTTGAGAAGCAAATGGGGTAGTGCTACAACTACCCTGCTAAATTTAATAGACTATATACTCATGTAGCATGGCACCTCTAGACTCCACGTTCTTTCTGGGCTAGGCTTGTTAACTTCATTTATCAATATATGTGCTAGAGTGGCCTTTCCTTCTTTATCCCCCACCTCCATGCCCAATATGTCTCTTTGTTTGTCTCTCTGTTTCTCTTCTAACTCCCTCCCCCTCTCTCTGTCTAGCTATCCTTCAAAAAGTGGAGAAACCAAGGGAAAATTCCATTTTGATTTTAACACCGAAGAGAAGGTTGCTGGGCTGGAAATAATGAGTATCCTGGGCAGAAATGACCACTCCCTCCTGGAGAAGGAGAAGGAGGAGAGCAAAGCTGGTAATAATATAGCATTCACTCTAGATTTGGGAAAATTGAATTTCAAAGGATTTAAAGAAAAGATAGGTAGGATTCTCTGTACTAAAATTCTACAGGTGAAGTCAGCCCAGCCCTTTCCCACTCCCCTCCAGAAGGAGTAGATAGGAAACTCAAGTATGAAATTTTAGTGGCACAGACAGAAAGAATTTCAGTGAGGAGGAAAAGACAATGTTGTTTCAAGAAACTGATGAGGATAGAAAAGGTGCTCATAAAGGAAGCTAGATTTTACTTTGCCTAGATGAAAGCAAAGATAAACAACAGAGTATGAATATAACACCCATAAAAATAGTGCCCAGATTGCTAAAGCTCTTTGAGCTGAGGCTGGCCAAGGAAGCTAACTAAGGACAGCAAAAAGGCTTTTAATGTCTTTATTTAAAGCTATATTGGGAAAAAGAAAAGGAAAAAGGAGTAAGACCACTGGGGTGGACAAGATTATGAAAACTGATGACAGAAAATGGCAGAGCTGTTCAGTCCTTATTTTTGCCTCTATTTTCTCATTTAAGGAGAATGAACCTTACACTGGAAATGCCAGAACAAAACTGGATAACAGGCAGTTGATGCCTGAACTAAGTAAGGAGACAATACCAATTGGCCTTGATGAATTCAAGACACCTGTCTTAGGTGAATCACCTCCTTGGGTCTTGAAAACTGGCAGATGCAGTTACTGAGGGACTAACAGAGACACCTGAAGCCATGGAAAACAGGAGAAGTAGAAGAGGCCAGGCACCGATTGTGCTAATTTTCAAAAAAAAAGGAAAGAAAATTGAGTCTGCAAACTACAGCAGCAGTGAACTTAACTTCAGTTCCTAGAGGAATTCTAGAATGAATCATTAAAGAAATGTGTAGAGAACATTTGGGGCGAAAGTGGTTAATACCAAGAGAAAGAATAATTAGACTTCATCAAGAACAAGTCATGCCAGACTAACTTTATTTCTTTTTTGACTGGATTAACATATTAAAATGATTATTACAATCATAAACATTACGATTAAATTATTGTTTAATTTTCATTAAAATTAAATGGTGTAGATGTAATTTACCTATATTTTAGGAAAACATTTAGCAAAGTTTCATACAATTCTTAATGGAAAATTGAGAAACATGGATGAGATGATCATATAGTTATAGTAATTGGATTTAGAACTGATTGAATGGCTATACTCGAAGAGTAATTGTTGATGTGTTATTTTCGACATAAGGTGTCCAGAGAAGAGCCCCAGGAATCTGCCTTTTATCAGTGATTTGGAGGAAGGAATGGAGGGCATGCTCATAAAATTTGTAGATGACACAAACTGAGGTAGATAACCATCACTCTTGATGACAGAATCCAAAAATGATCTTCACAGGCTAGATCAGTGGCTCTCAAACTTTTGGGGATCAGGACCTCTTTACACTCTTAAAAATTACTGCAAATTCCCCCAGAGAGCTTTTGTTTATGTGGATTATACAGTATTCAAAATTAAAAGATATCAGTAGTGTTATCAAAATAGTTTTTATCACAAGGGTCCCCTGAAAGGGTCTTGGGGATCACCCAGGAGTCCCCAGACCACACTTCAAGAGCTTCCAGACTAGAGCATTGGACTGAATTTAAAAAGATGAAATTCATAGACATGTCTTACATTTGAATTCAAAGAATTAACTTCAAAAGTAGGGAAGGCATGGTCAAATTACAGTTTTTCTGGAAAAGAACTGGAGATTTTACTGCTCTACCCAATCAACTATGACCACCAAAAACAAAGTGATCTTCAGCTGTATTAAGCAAAGTATAGCTTTAAGGAATAAGAATGTGGTCACCCCACTATACTCTGAGCTAGACAGACCATATCTAGGGTATTTTATTCACTTCTGCATCAGTTTTTGAAGGACACTGATTAGCTAGAAGGTGTTCAAAGAAGAGCAGTCAGGATGGTGAAAGCCAAGTCACATGAAAATAAATTGAAGGAATTGAGAATGTTTAGTCTGGAAAAGAGAAGACTGAGGGGAGACATGGGAGCCATGCTCAAGTATTCGGGGGTTATGATGTCAAAGAGGAATTAAGCCCTAGAAGACAGAAGGAAAAAGAATTTTTAGAAGCTGCAGAAAGGAAAATTTAGGCTTGATGTTAGAAAAAAAAAATTAGATCTCTCCAAAAATGGAATGGACTGCCCAAAGAGGCAGTAGGTTCCCACTCTTTTGAGGCCTCCAAACCCAAGCTAGATGAACACCTATTCCATGACTCTGTAAATATGGATAATGGTTATGATATTTTAAAATAATATTTCATTGCTGTTGTTGTTCAGTTGTGTCCAACTCTTCATGACCCCATGGACCATAGTATGCCAGGCCCTTCTGACCTCCACTAGCTCTCAAAGTCTGTCCAAGTTCACGTTCGTTGTTTCCATGACACTATTCATCCATCTCATGCTCTGCCATGCCCTTGTCCTCTTGTCTTCAATCTTTCCCAGCATCAGGGTCTTTTCCAATGAGTCCTGTCTTCTCATTATGTGTCCAAGGTATTTAAGCTTCAGCTTCAATATTTGACCTTCCAGTGAATCACCTGAATTAATTTTTTTAATAATTAATTTATTTATTTTTAATTTTCGACATTTGCTTCTATAAGATTTTGAGTTTTAAATTTTCTCCCCTTCCCTTTCCTCCCCACTCCCCAGGAGGGCATACAATCTGATACAGGCTCCACTTATACATTCATATTAAACATTTTAATTATGCATTCAAATTAAATATATTTTCACCTGAATTAAAGTATTGTCTTTTTATCTCCTCACTGTTCAAAGGACCCTCAGTCTTTCATATACATTGTATTATAGATGATCATATTATATATGAAATAACATTTTGTATATAATATTTTTAAAAGTCATCGAACTGACAAATTCTTTTTTTTAATGTTCAAACATATTTTATTCTGGACTTCTTTGAGATCTGATTCAGATCACAGTTGCCAGAGCAATACAATGCAAATGGAAACTGCAGTAGGGACATGTGCCTCCAAGGGATGGGGGCATTGGGCTAAGTCCTTGTGATGTAGAACCAAAAGACATCCTAAGTGTAATTCATATGGTCCTGGACAGCCTAGAACATCTCTATCAGTCTTCCTTAGACAACAATCATGAAAACTGAATAAAAATCCTTAAACAAGTACAAACAACTATCATGGGTTGGTTTACACTTTGATGGCAGTTAGCTAAGCTACACTAAAGGACAGCTAGAGAAATGATGCAGACATTTGAATCCAGTGACATAGGCAGACAACAGAATTAGACCCAAAGATGTGTAAAATTAAAATTAATCCATTACAACTACAATGTCAAAGTCAGGAGAGGAAAGAAAAATTACTTTTGTATTGAAGGATTACACAACCACAGAACACAGCCTTCAAAAAGGAAAGAAATGAATAAATACACTGGACTAGATACAACATGTGGAATGTTTTCCTGAATTTATCCACAAATTCCAAAAAGCATTATGAAATAGCTTACTAGGAAAAAAAGGCATGCCCTAAGTCATCACCCTGAATCAATATTGTAAACTTGGAGGCGGAAACAGAATGCTATGCCTCCTCAGACTACTCATCTAAGATGCTCTATCTCTAAATCAGTGTATGGGAAAAAAATACATGCACGAAAACCCCAACATGACTTGAACTTCTCCTCACTTAAAAAAATTCTCTTCTCTACCTTTAACCAGATTTACGTTTAAGAAAGAAACTCTTGATACTCAGTTGTGATACTTCAGAGCTATCACTGGAAGAAAAGGTCATTCCTATGTTCCCTCTCCACCTTCCACCCCTTTTGACCTGAGAAAATTTTTCAGGGTCTCTTGTTAATTTGCTGCTGTTCCCTAAATATTGGCATTTGCTGCCATGCCAGTGTTGGTCTGCCAAAGAGAGGGTTTCCTGGAAACTTTCAGATGTGACCTACTATTAATATGTATGTATCTGTCACCTAAGTACTGTCTGAAACCTGCTAGAGCAGAGCACAGGATATGCAGAGAAACATAACATGCCCTGAACTGAGGAAAAGGAGCATTGCTCCTGACCGAGTAAATGGCACTGAGCAATATTCAAGATATCGTTTCTGCTCATCTAGTGAAGCCCCAACTCCCCTCTGCCGACATCACCTCCAAGTGATTCACACAGAATTCCTCCGCAGAGCCCTGGACACATATTGCCCTTCAGGCCCATGTCTTACATAACTATAATTATACCCTCAACCAAATCATTCCACCTAAAAAAGGTAGCTTAAAAATAGTCATTTCTCATTAAATAATCTATTTTTACATAAAACAGGGAAAGGAAAAAGGAGTGCTTTAAAAATGAAATTAAATCAGCACAAATCTTTGGCCTTTCTCTTGACATTTGTACATGTCAAAAAGCAAGAAACTTTCCTGTACTCCTTCCATCTGGTGATTCCTGCGTTTTGTACCATAGTTGTTAAACCACAAAGGGAGGCACTTTTAGTATTTGTAAAAGATGTTTCATCCTAAATCACGTCTAACACTAGAGAATTGCTCATCACAACTGGGTTATCAATAATAACCTAAGACCTACTAAAAATTTATCATGGCCTAAAATACATCAGGAAGTCAATGATGGGACATGAACCACATTAATAGAAAAGGGAACAAACACATGAAAACATGGCTCAGTGAGATTCTTACTTACGCTTTTGGAATGAATGGGAAACATGACAGCCCCTCTTACTTTGATTTCTCCTTTAACCAATGAGTCCCCCAAGCTTTCAGGCCCTCCCCCACAATAACAAATTCATCAGCGTAGCTTATACCAAAATGACCACAGTGCCATAGTATGATCATATCCTCCTAAAAGAACTACATTTCAGTTATAGCCTATATAGGGAAAATGTAGGGAGGGGGAAAAAACAAAGAAACCAGGAACTCCATAAATATAATACCTCACAAGGCTGTGAAACTTAGTACATTTATGCTCTAGACTTTTTTTTAAACAACTTAGGAACAGCATAGTGGCATATTGGTAAGCAATGACAACATGGAGAACAGCAGCAAAAATAAATAAATAATGCAATGTTCATTAAGAGCCCAGGATTACTACATGGATACCTCCCAGAAAGACAGGACTGCAGGGTAATAAAACTCTGCATTTATAACTGTGTAGGGTTCTTATTATGGATGTTTTTGGTAAGGAAAATAGCCAAAGATTGAAAAAGGAAAAATGATGATGGCATAAAAAATGTAGCTGTCTCTTCTGGTAGCCATATTGCAGAACTCCTTGACTATCTTTTTATCATCAGCTGAAAAAAAGTCAATAACTGTATGCAAATAAATAAATTGTACATACCAAAGTAGAAAAGTACTATCAATAATCACCTCTGACTTGTAGATTTAAATTCAGTGCAATTGACAAATGTATATTCAAAACATTTGTGTCTATTCCTAGGAGCACACTTAAAAATAATAGCACTGATTTTTTTATTTGTTTATTTTTATTTTTTTAACAACAACAGAGGTCCCTGTAAAGACAATCAGTGAATGGGAAGATCTTCCCTGCCCATTTGAGTGGGCTTCCGGGCTCTCAAGGTCCTGGGGGGAGTGGCTAGGACTGGAGCCAATGGTAGCCTCCTGAGTTCTGGGTGATGATATGAAGCCTGTGGTGGAAGGAATTTGCTGAAAGGTTGGAGCAGAGCTAAAAGACAGTTGGAGAGGCAGTCGGTGAGAGCAGTTAAGAGCTGAAGGAGAGAGGAAGCAGTCAGCTAGCTGGAACACAGCTTGGAGACTGCGGCGGAAGTGGCAGCAATGGCAGCAGGTGCTACCAAAAAAAAGCAGGACTGACCAGAGAGTGCTGAGCAGGGGCTTGAGGCCAGTGGGTGGTCTTCTTGCTGGAGGGCCCTGGCATTGGTGGGGGAAGCACCAATATGGCTTGGCTTGCTGCCATAATGTTTTTCTGTGGTCTCCTGGTCACTATTGTGAGATGGGCATACTGGTTTTGGAAGGTTCTTGCCAGGATGTTGAATTGGGGACACTGGTCCATGGGTCTGCTACTTTTGAGTTTCAATAAATGCTTTAACTCCTCTGCCTTCTACCTAAAGAATTCCTTACATCCTGAGATTCTGGACCATTCAGACATATTCATGGTTATCTTTGAAGTCATGAATTCTGCTTTAACGATATAGTCAGCCATAGACAGATCTCCATCAATAAAAACAGGATGTCCAAGTATCAGATACTGTCTGTGAGGTTTCCTACATAACTCACAAGGTAATTGTTCTAGACATCTGTCATGCATTCCAAAACCCTAAAAAAAGCTGGCACAGAACCGTCATGAATGACTGCCTTTCTGGATATGAATTTTTAAAAACGCTGTGGTTTTGAATAGATTCCCCACTAATAACTGGGGTACATAGAACAATAAATGTGGAATTAAGTGTATTCTTTTTACCAAAGGTCAATGCTATCTTATCTTAGCAAAATGAAGACTTACTTAAAGTCATATTAGTTTGTAAAAACAGCAAAAAATCAATGGTAAAAAAGTTTCATTATTTAGATTAAATTAATTTATGCCTAAACTAAGAACAAAGTAGATTAACTTTTTTAAGCAATAATAATCACAAAATTATTAGTGATTGAAATAGTATTATAAAGTGACTAACTTTGCCAAGCTCTGTGACAGAAGCCATTTCTTAATTAAAACATCTGTTACACAAATTTAACAACTATACTCTTTGAAATTTATAGCCTTGGAATCTGGCATGAAACATGGAGTGACCCCTTTCAACAGAGCACACAAACAAGATGTGCTGAATTTACAAAAGAAAATTCTGTATACTCTAGTCATGTGAGCAGAACAAAAGTTTGCTATCTGTTAAGAAAAATACTTGATAGTGTAAACAGACTAAATGACAACATAGCAGTGATTAATAAAAAATAGCAACTTTCATCCACTTATACTTCAAAAACTATAGCCAGAAGTTATAATAAAATGCAGAATCACAGCAACAGAGACATTAGTGAAGGTATTATTATTTTTAAATGAGCTGAATCACTGCATCTAAATACATCTTAAAGCAAGTCTTCTATTCTAAAGATTTCATTTGAAATGAAGGTAGTAAACATTTTGCCACATAATGACTGTGATCAAATATATGCTGAAGGTATTTTGATTTCTATAAAGAAAATTGACAAGAGAGTTTTTTTTAATACTGGAATTTGGTTACATTATATATCAGAGCTTCTACACACATGATGGATACTCCTGGTAGAAGCTAATAAACTCTTGTCCAGAATGATTTTTATCTCTTGAAAAACAAAACAAAAAAATCCCAGAATGCTATGGTCTCAAAGCAAGAAGATTTAAAAAAAAATTCAACTCTATTTATAATTTTTTAAAATTTTGAAAAATAATAATAAAAAATTTCATGCCCTTCGATTGTTTTTTTGTAAAAATATGTCCCAAATAAGAAACTTGTGCATTTCAGTCACACCACCAGAAAAACCAGAGCAGAATACCTTTTACAAATGATATACTTTCTTGATTAACATGACCAATGTCACTTTCTAGATATATATTTTTTTAAATCACCTCTCACTGCAATATACAACCAATGGAAAATGTGCCCTGAGAGTAACAGAATAGACCAACCATCACTTGGCCTCTTCAAAAAGAATGCATTAAAATATTTTTAAAAGATTTTTTATGTTTAAGAGGTGAAAAATAAAAACAAGAAAGAGTTATTCCTTACTTCCTGTATCTGTAAAAACCAAAAAGAATATTTGAAAAGCAAGAAACAACCCATGGCTGCATGTTTACATACATCCATTTTCTCTGTACACATAAACTGTTCAACTATTGAGGGACATTTTTTTTACATACATAATTTCATATTTAATATTTTGGAGGGAGAAATATCACTAGCATTGAAATCCTTACATTAACTCTATTCATACCACACGGGACACCAGTCAGGACTGCCAAAACCCGTGTGGTTAATGATGGCCTCTAACCTTCTGTGACCTACCAGTCCAATAACCCTGTCAAAAAAGGAGAGGTTGGCAGGGTTTCATCTTAGTGGACTCATGCTGGCTTCTAGTGATCACCATTTACTTCCCTTTCTAAATTCTTCCAAAACCCCTAGAATACAATTTTCCTGGGCACTGGCATCTAGCTTGTTAGTCTGTAGCTTTTAGAATTCACAAAATTGGGGACTACTGGACCATGGGGTCATGGGTGTGAAAGCAATGTTCTTTCTGGTAGGGGTAACTTGAGCATTCGCAGGGGCGGGGAGTCTTTGTCCCAAAACTCCTTGGTTCACTAAAGGAACGATCACAGGCCAGCCAGGATAGGCCATCATAGACCAAACCTTGATCTGAAGCAAGACCAGTGAAAGCTAGCCTCTGTTCAGCAAGAAGAGGAAGTGGGCCAGGCTGCTCCAGAGGGAGGGGCTCACAAAGAGCCCAGCTTCCACACCTGGGCCTGGGGCCTGTACGTAGCCCTTGTCCCTTGAAGTAAGGGCCCAGCTCCAAGACTTTGGGTCTTTCTAGACTATCCTGGGCTAGGGACAAGGGTGCATCCTTTTGTTCCCCACCAAAGCAAAATTGGCCAGCAAAGCAGACAGGAGAAGATGGCATAGGAGAGGGAGAGGGGAGTCTCTTGGCAGCTCCAGATCAAGTTCCCTCCTACCCCGGGCCTGGCTCAGCCAAAGAGAGAAGCACCAGATGGAGAAGGCCCAGGGGATCAAAGTGGGGAGGGAACATGATCAGCTAGGAAGAAGCATGCTAAGGGTACCCACAACCACAGACAGCCTTGGCTCTGCCTCAGGTGAGGTTGAGTGCCTGGGAACTCACCCAACCTTTCTGCAACTGTACTCCCCTCCTCTAGAGGAAGGGGTTTCTAGGATCTCCAAGAGCCATTGCTGTGGTTCTGTAGGGGTACCTGCTCCCCATAGGTGGGAAGAGGGCCCTGCCCCTTGCCACCCCATGTTCCAACTGCATCTGGCTCACCCTAATCTGGTTCTGGGTGGGGAGGGGCCTAGCATCTGAGGGCAGGTTTGGTCCAGACTGACCATCTCAACAGCCTAGCCCTGGAAGGCTCCTAGGCCTTTGGAGAGTGTAACTCCCATATGGAGATCTAGACTATTGAGGGACATTTTAAAAAAGACTATGATCCATCATATTGATTAGATGGGGAGGGGGGAAGCTGCCATTTGTCTCCTGATTTGGTGCATATATGGTCCGCTTTTGTACAGTCTCCTTTCTTTCTTTTTCTTTCTTTTCACATCCCAACCTTCTAAATGCTATTTGAGAGCACAGCAGATAAGATGCCATCATTTTGTGAACAGGATGCACAGGGAGTGATGAAACTCTGTCATCCTCTTCGGGGTGTAATTTTGCTTTGTTTCTATACACTGTATGAGGTGATTTCTTTTAGGTTTGGCTATAGTGGACTGGCCATGGTTCCAGTGGGACTAGAGGGACAGTCATTTGGACTATGTACACAGTCATAGTCGGTCTAGTATACAAACAACCATATGATGCACTGGCTCCAACTTTTTCTCCTGCTACATTCCAGCAAAACTCAAATATTCCATATGTTCCCCTATAGCTATGAACTAGGGCATCCATCTGCCTGTTCCAGATGTACACACATTTCAAAGGAGCTGATCACCAGATACCTGCCATCAGGACTGAAAGCCATACCGTACACATGCCCTTGGTGTTATGTCAGTGTGGATGCAGATGCCCTAGTCCACATCCTGTAAGGAACAGTAAAATCAAAGGATGCACTGGCTAACATTAGGCTGGCCTTTGGATTGTTTGTTCCTGGTCCTGTTGGATTCCATTTGATAGTATAAATTTCTTTATTATGTGCTTGCAAATCATGGACACAACTCTACTGTTTCATACTCCATATCTTGAAAGTCATGTCATCAGAACAAGAAGCCAGAAGGTTACCATTTGGGTCCCATTTGATAGCATTTACTTCATTTCTGTGTCCCTGGAATGTTTTAATAAGCTTTTCGTGTCCTAATTTACAGACATGAATGCACATGTGGATGCTGCAAGAGACAAAGGTGTTGTTACTCTGTCAATCCATGTCCAATGCCAGCACTAAGTGCTGCTTGGCTTCACCAGTATGTGCATCCCAGATAATCATGCTGTTGTCCACTCCTGCACTCAGAATGAAATTTCCATTCTCGTTCCATTTTAATGCAAAAATAGGACCTTTATGTTCCCCTAGGTGCTAGCAAGATTACCCTCTTTGGTCCATATTCTGGCAAATCCATCCTGTGACCCAATGATGAGAATTATGCCTTGACTATTAGATTGGAGGGAGATCACATCTTTGTTGCTGGTCACATCCTACCCACCTTTACAATGGCGAAGGACTAACTGGGTCGAGCCAATTATGCTGTTTTCACCCAGATTCCATATTCTTGCTGTTGAGTCACCAGATCCTGAAGCTAGAAGGTTACTAACAGGATCCCAGGTGAAGATGAATACTTGACTCACAACTTGTAGTCACAGCTTTGGTTAGGGGGCGGGGTGGTGTTGGGGAGGAAAATGCAACATATCTATCCACCTTCATCATATCTGTAGGGTTATTTGCTATACTACAGATCCATTTTCTTCTCTACTTGCAGTATTTTCTCCGGCTGAACCCTGCTGACTTCTTGTGGTGGCAGCGAGTTGTTGGACAAGTTTGTCTCTGTGTGCTTCCTGTCTGGTTTGTACCATGCCAGGCATCACAGGCACAGTTCGGTGACAAAGCCTATATAGGTCAAAAATCAAACACAATATCAGCCTCATTAATGCTGACTTCTGTCTCTACATATTGCAGGCCTTTCTGGATGATAGAAATTGGAGCAGCAGGTGTAACCAGGGCACCTTTGATATTACACTGACTAATCTGGCTTTCTATACCAAAGGTAAATGCTGAATGAGAAAACCCTGACTCTTCCAAGTATCTATATACCAAGAAGTTGACCTCGTCACTGCTTACACTCATCTTTATTCTCACTTAACACAGGACATAACCTATTGGCAGTACATTGATGTTGGGAAGCTCAACTTATTTGGGACTTCCAATCACATGGACTTGATACTGGTGCTACTCCCCAGGGCTAGGCTGCGCCGGGCTCGGCTGGGCCACCCTTCCAGTCCGCAGTGGAGACCAGCAAGTGCCTCCCCAGGGCTGCCGGCCTTAGGCGCCTTGTCTGACCACGTAGCCAGGGCAGGAGCGGCCTCCGTTCCGGGCTGGTCTCCTGGCAATGAGGAGATCTCTCAGCTGCGCCGACCTCCCGGCTCTACCGGGTGGAGGCGGGGGGGAGAAGAGGGAGGGCAACTAGGGGCGGGGGTGGCAGGGGGCTGGGGGAGGGGGTCGCAAGCCCGGTCAGACCCAACTGGGGGAAGGGGAAATGAATGGGGGGTCAGACCAGCCAGGCGCAAATGAGCTCGCAGGTCCGTACCAGCTCCTGCCGCACAAACAAAACCCAAACTAAAGAAGTCTAAAGAAGAATCTTAGTCCTAGAGAACTGATAAAGAAATAGGACTGTTACCAATTCTAGCATCGAGAGACTGCTCATCTGGATCCACAGGGACAGTAATACTTGCCTTTCCCTGTCCTGGACCCAGCCATGGGTTTTGGATTGGTTCAGTTCCATGGAGTCTGCCTCTGGTGAGAGGAGGCTCCTTTTTCCCACACTCATTGGTTCATTAGTTTCCTCCCCCCATTTTTAATTATAGTAAATTAGTTTATGGCTCACAACCTTAAGGGTTTTCCAGAAGTTGTTCAATCGTTTTTTCAGTCAAGTTCAACTCTTCCTGAATTCATTTGGGGTTTTCTTTTTTTTTCTTTCTATTAATTTATTTTTAGTTTTCAATATTCACTTCCACAAGATTGTGATTTCAAATTTTCTCCCCATCTCTCCCCTCCCCTCACCCCAAGACGGCATGCATTCTGATTACCCCTTCCCCCAATCTGGCCTTCCTTCTATCACACTCCCCACCCCTTCCCTTATGCCCTTCCCTTCTATTTTCCTGTAGGACAAGATAGATTTCTACACCCCATTATATGTGTATCTTGTTTCCCAGTTGCATGTAAAAACAATTTTTAACATTTGTTTTTAAAACTTTGAGTTTCGCATTCTCTCCCTTCCTCCCTCCCCACCCACTCTCATTGAGAAGACAAGCAATTCTATATAGGTTATACAGTTTGTAGTCACGTAAAACACTTCCATGAAAGTCATGTTGTGAAAGACTAACTACATTTACCTCCATCCTACCCTGCCCCTCATTATTCTCCTCAAAAGTGTTTGCTTCTGATTGCCCCCTCCTCCCATTTGCCCTCTTTTCTATCATTCCCCCTCCCTTACTCCCTTCCCCACTACTTTCCTGTAGGGTAAGATAGATTATCATACACAATTGAGTGTGTATGTTATTCCCTCCTTAAGCCAACTATGATGAGAGTAAGGTTCACTCATTCTCTCTCACTTCTTCCCTCTTCCCTTCCATTGTAAAAGTTTTTTCTTCTCTCTTTCATGAAAGATCATTTACCTCATTCTATTTCTCCCTTTCTCCTGTATACTAATCCCTCCAACTACCCTAAAACTGAGAAAGGTCCCATGAGTAACAAATATCATCTTTCCATGTAGGAATGTAAACAGTTCAACTTTAATAAGTCCCTTATGATTTATCTTTCTTGTTTATCTTTTTATGCTTCTCTTGATTCTTGTATTTGGAAGTCATATTTTCTATTCAGCTCTGGTCTTTTCATCAAGAATTCTTGAAAGCCCTCTATTTTGTTTAATGTCCATTTTGCCCCAGAAGTATTATACTCAGTTTTTCTATGTAGGTGATTCTTGGTTTTAATCCTAGCTCCTTTGACCTCCAGAATATCATATTCCAAGCCCTCTGATCCCTTAATACAGAAGCTGCTAAATCTTGTGTTATCCTGATTGTGCTTCCACAATACTTGAATTGTTTCTTTCTGGCTGCTTGTAATATTTTCTCCTTGACCTGGAAACACTGAAATTTGGCTACAATATTCCTAAGAGTTTTCCTTTTGGGATCTCTTTCAGGAGGTGATCGGTGCGTTCTTTCAATGTCTATTTTCCTCTCTTCTAGAATATCAGGGAAGTTTTCCTTGATAATTTCTTGAAGGATGATGTCTAGGGGTGATCATGGCTTTCGGGTAGTCCAATAATTTTTTGATTATCTCTCCTGGATCTTTTTTCCAGGTCAGTTATTTTTCCAATGAGATATTTCACATTATCTTCAATTTTTTCATTCTTTTGGTTCTGTTCTATAATTTCTTGATTTCTCCTAAAGTCATATATCATTAAGGTAGCATTCATGACTTCAAAGAAAACCATGAATATGCCTGAATGGTCCAGAATTGCAGGATATAAGGAGTTCCCTAAGTAGAAGGCAGAGGAGTTAAAGCATTTATTGAAACTCAAAAGTAGCAGACCCATGGACCAGTGTCCCCAATTCAACATCCTGGCAAGAATCTTCCAAAACCAGTATTCCCATCTCACAACAGTGACCAGGAGACCACAGAAAAACATTATGGCAGCAAGCCAAGCCATATTGGTGCTCCCCCCCCCACCAGTGCAGGGTCCCCCAGCCAGAAGACCACCCACTGGCCTCAAGCCCCTGCTCAGCACTCTCTAGTCTCCATGAGGGTCAGTCCTGCTTTATTTTTGTAGAGCTTGCTGCCATCACCAGAGCTTCTGAAGCAATCTCCAAGCTGTGTTCCAGCTAGCTGACTGCTTCCTCTCTCCTTCAGCTCTTAACTGCTCTCACCAACTACCTCACCAACTGCCTCTTAGCTCTGCTCCAACCTTTCAGCAAGCTCTTCCCACCACAGGCTTCATGTCATCAAGTGGACCAGAACTCAGGAGGCTACCATTGGCTCCAGTCCTAGCCACTCCCCTCAGGACCCTGAAAGCCCCGCCCCCAAAGCCCACTCAAATGGGTGGGGAAGATCTTCCCATTCACTGATCGCCTTTACACTGACCTCTCTTGTTAAAATTTGGCCCCAAGATCTTTCACATCCATTACACAGGTCAATGGGAAACTGGTGTCAGTAATACCATAACAGGAAAAATCTTTGGGTAAGGCGTGGAAGTCTCATTTTCCATAGCTTCTTCTTGCTAAAATTGTATGTAGAGCTGTCCCTGCCCCAAGAGTCCCATTCCAGAGGTCAGTTCTTTAGCAAGCTGGCAGAAATTCCAGGAATGCTAGGTGCTTAGGCAGTCATCTGAAAGGGTACATAAGCCTAAAGGAGACAGAGCTAGCAACAAGGTTAACCAAAACAAAGAACAAAAGAGTAAGCAAGTATGGGCTACTATACTTCAAATAAAATCACTCCCATTCTGGTTGAGACTCCAATTATAGACTTCGATCTCATAGCCTAACTCAAGTAGGAAATGTTTCTTTTCAAAGGGAACACAATAAGGAAACTAAGTCAGAAGGGTCCCATCCTGGATGGACATTAGGATTGCCCTCCAGGCCTTTTCCCCAGATACAAACTTTTATCTGTTAATCACACAAGATCACCTTCCCTCTGAATGGCATGTGGCATTTATCAGCATCAGCAGTACTTCTAGAGTCCATGAATCTATTATTATAGCCCTATTCATGATAAAATATATGGTTCAGGGGTACAATTCAGTAATTATCTTCCCCTGAATAGATAACTGTTACAGTGTTGTACTTCCCATGGGCTATGATTTCTGCAGCCTTTGGAATAACATCCAGCTTCCGTTTTACCCATACCTGAGCTCCCAATTTTATTCCATCAGTAGAACCAAAGCCTTCCTTTCCTCTGAGAGTTATTTTGGAAGGAGGGTCAGTTTTCACAAAGGGTATTTTTTCACGGGGGATAATAATCACTTGGACTATCCTATCATTTCTACAAAATTGTACAGGTTTTTCTACCCAAATTCTGGAGTGTCACAACAATTTCTCTCTCACAATTAGAATCCATCACTGCAGCCAATACATGTACTCCTTGAGCTGCTAATCCTGGTTTAGGTAATATCCATCCAAAATGATTCCGGGCGATTCTTATACATACCCCAGTAGAGGTTTTTCTTATCTCTTTCCTATTCAACTGAAAATTCTCTATACAATGTAAATCATATCATGCCAAACCAGGTGTTCCTGGGCATGGTGGTGGGACATCTTCCCTCACAGTCCAAAATTCAATGTTTTGGATCTCACATGTTTGCTGTTTTCTAATCAGCAGATTTGGGGTCATCATTCTGGCCAGAGGTGTACACCCTCCTAAGGTGTACAAATTACATAAGGCAAAAGACAATTATCCTTCCAATGCTGATATGAATTATTAGAGCTTAATTTTCTTAGCTGTTCTTTCAACAATCCATTCATTCTTTCAATTAGCCCAGATGCTTGTAGGTAATATGGAATACGATATATCCACTCTATATTATTAAATACACAATATCTTTTCATTTCATTACTCTTGAAAATGTGACCCATTGTCACTTTGAATCTGTATTGGGGTTCCATAGTATAAACTTACAATAATCTAGGGTTTTACAAGTGTTTTTCTGAGTTGCATCCTTATAAGGACAAGCCACTAGTACACCTGAATAGGTGTCAACACATGTACATATATATTTACATCCTTTATTTTGGGGTAGTGGTCCAACGTAATCTATCTGCCAAATTTGGGCTGGAACTTTTCCCCTTGCTATTTCTCCAGTTACTATGCTAGGAACAGTTTGTTATTTTTCCAATTGGCAGATACAACACTCCTCTGTTATTTGTTTTAACAATGCATGAGAGATACTAATACCTTGATCCTGTGCCCATTGATGGGTGGCCCGGACCCCTAAATGGCCAGCAGTCTGGTGGACCCATTTTGCTAAGACTGGGTCATCAGTTGGAGGTGGAGTAGGGACAATATGTTCAGTAGTAATCTTTGCTAGCTGATCCACACGTACATTGTACTCACGTTCTGGTGTGGTCAGGGTCGCATGAGCATCAACGTGAAAAACTGACAAACTCATAACCGGAGATATATCCCATATATCTTCCCATAACTCTTTACCCCAAACTTGTTTGCCATGAATCTCCCAATTCTGATTCCTCCATATAGGCATCCATGTAGCTAACCCATTAGCTACTGCCCATGAGTCAGTAAATATATGACACTGCCCTCCTTTCTCTGTTTTGATGGCTTGATGCACTGCCATCAGTTCAGCAAATTGGCTACTTCCACCTATCCCAGAACTTTCCAGAGTTCACCTAGTACAGGGATTATAGGCTACTGCTTTCCAATGTCTCTTGTGTCCCAAATATTTTGATATCCCATCAGTAAACCAAGCATGTTTCTTCTGTTCCTTGGTTAGTCCATCATATCTATTATTCCATTTCACCAAGGATTGTACCAACTGTTGCTTAGGTTCAGAGGATTTTTCATTCCCCTCAGTGTCAATGTTCACTACAGATTCATGTAGAGCAGAAACTCCACTTTTGCCTGCTCTCGACCTATTCTGAATATATCACTTCCATTTGATCATGCTTTCCTCTTGCACATTCCCAATTCTGTGGGAAGCTGGGGTACTCATCACCCAAGTCATAACTAGAATTTCAGGACTTAATACCACTTCATGACCCAGAGTTAGTTGCTCAGTTTCTACCAAAGCCCAATATGCAGCTAACAGCTGCTTCTCAAAAGGTGTATATGGCGTTCCAGACAAAGGTAGTTTCCTTCACCAAAATCTTAAAGGTGCACTTCGGCTTTGTTGCTTTTGCCGCAAACTCCAATTCTCATAGTTATCTTTCACAGTCACTTTTAATTCCACTGGCCCATTTTGCATAGGCCATAAATCCAGGGCTAATTGTAGAGCAGCCTTTGCTTCCTCAAAAACTCTATTTTGCTCAAGTCCCCAATCAAATTCGTATTTCTTCCTGGTTTTATACAAGGGTTTCAAAATCTGTCCCAAGTATGGGATGTGGTGTCTTCAATAACCAAACAGCCCTATGAACTTTTGGGCCTCTTTCTTATTAGTAGGGGTAGGAAAATCCTGGATTTTTTGTCGAACTTGTGGGAGAATTTCTCGCAGTCCTTTATTCCACTGTATCCCCAGAAATATTACAGTTTGAGCTGGCCCATGAACCTTTGTGGGGTTAATTTCCCAGCCTTTGCTTTTCATATGGTCAATTAATAGTGTCAAACTCTTCTCCACTTTTTTTATATTTTCTCCTTGTAGCATGATGTCATCTATGTAGTGGGTAAGCTGTACACCAGATAACTTGAATTCATCTAAATGCTCAGCTACAATCCTGTGGAAAATAGTTGGGCTATGAAGATATCCTTGTGGCAGGCATGTAAGTGTATACTGTTGGCCTTGCCAAGTAAAAGCCAACTGGTCCCATTGCTTGGGGTCTATCGGGATCGTAAAGAAGGCATTGGCCAAATCAATAACTGCATACCAAGTCCTTTCATGTTTCTGTATTCTCTCTATTAAAGTAACAGTATCTGGAACAGCAGCATACAAGGGAGGAGTCACTTTGTTCAGCTGTCTATAATCTACTGTCATCCTCCATGTCCCACCTGACTTTCGGACTGGCCAGACAGGGTTGTTCCATTGAGTAGCTGTAGGGACTAACACGCCTGCTTCAACACATTCTTTTATAGTACTGGCAATTTCATCTTGCCCACCTGGCACACGATGTTGCCTCAAAGTAATTACTTCAGAAGGTTCAGGCAAAGTGATTGTATCCATCTTTATTTTCCCCACCAGGACTGCATTAACACTTATTTTCATCACAGCAAATTGGTATTTCCCTTCAGGCAAATTCAAGGTCATACCTTTCAATACATCTATCCCAATGATGTATTCAGGAATCGGCACAATAGCCACAGCATATTCTTTCTTGGGCAACTGTCTAATTTTCATCATTAATTTAACTTGTCTGACTGATACTTCAGCCCCTCCTAATCCTGTAGTGGTAATAGGAGTTCCATGGTTGAACTTGTTTGGATTTCCATAGATAAGGGTGGCCTATGCCCCAATATCTATTAATGCCCTAGTTACCATACTTGACCAATTTTTCCAACATATGATCAAGTTAATGTGAGGTCTGCAATCCAGCCTGTGTATTTCCTTAATTTGGACTAGGGCTTGGCCTGTTTCCTAGTGTTCCCTAACATGTGACTCACTTGGGTGTGAGGGTTCAGGGTGTGTAGCGTCTACAGGAGCAGTTCTTATTTCCCTGTTTCATCTGTTATCAAGTCCTTTATCTCAGTATATTCTGTACAATTCATTGGTTGGAATGCCATCTGTCATTTCAAAGTCTACCCCTGGTCTCAATAGAGAAGTGAACATTTCTTTTCTGGTCACTCTACTTTGGCGCCAAATTTGCTGGCTATTCACTCTCCTCTCTCGGGGAGATCTATCCCTTCCTCAGTCTAAGTCACTTAACTGTAAAATCTTATCTATCACCACCAAAAGATGGCCCCCTATTTTCCCATGTAACAGAGTCAAAATTAGGTGTTTATAAGCAGGAGGAGCTGTCCTAACTATTACATTCCTATGAGGGACTCCCAAGGGATCATCATAAGATATGTCTGCAGTTCCTGTGATGATAGCAGTCTTCATCACCTCCTCCTTTGGTTTTACGATACAATCTCTAAGTGAATACCAAGGTTTATTCTCGGTGTACCACATAGAATCAGTAACGTATCTCTTATTACATCCCTCAGCGGCTAACACCAACAGATTAATCTTGCCATCACCATCTCTTTGCTGTTGATGTGCTTGCTGCACTAGAGGATCATAGCTGATACCTATGAATCTCATACAATCCACCCTATCTACTGATATTCCACCAGCCCCTTGATCACTGAGTATTACCATCCAAGATATTAACAGTTCTCCATTCTTTGGGTGAATCTTCTCAAAATGTCTGTGATCTCTTGCTGTGAAAAATCTTCCTGAATTCCCTCATAACTGAATTGTCACCTTGGGTTTCTATCTTCCTCCTTTGAACATCTGTCTGAGTATTTGACCATTTCTCATTCTCTATGTGAGGGACGTCCTGAACCCTAGTAGTGTTTTGTGCCTTAGCCCCTGATATTGTCTCATTTTCTCTCACTCCCTTCCCCTGCCACCATGGCAAGGACAAAACAGGCAGTCAGGCTCTACCTGGGCTGAGTTGAAATGCACTCTTGGCTTATTTGGCCTCCTGTTGCTTCTAGCCACATTAATGGAAAAATTCTCATTTGAGTCAGTAGACTCTTGAGCAACAGTTTGTTCTCCTGCTATCTGAGATTCCCCTTCTTGCCATGGTGTAGTAGTGCCCCCATTTCTTTCACTTAATCTCAATCTTTCATATACTAGCCAGTAGGCTGATAACACTATCCAGCTTTGCCTAGATAGTGATGCCCCTGACTGAATTCTAACCTCTTGTAAACATCTTTCCAAATCCCTGGGATCTCCTCTCTGTAGCCTTGGTTCCCAGTTTTCACAGTCTGGCTCTTTTAGCCCATTCCTTTGCTAGGGAGGAATAAAATGGATCCTCCCACCCTGGGACATTCATCTCTTCCTCTGAAGTTCTTCTGCTTCTAAATAGAGATCTTATACCTAGCAATCCCATCCACCTAGTCACCAGATATATCATTAAGGCAGAATTCATGACTTCAAAGATAACCATGAATATGCCTGAATGGTCCAGAATTGCAGGATATAAGGAATTCTCTAAGTAGAAGGCAGAGGAGTTAAAGCATTTATTGAAACTCAAAAGTAGCAGACCCATGGACCAGTGTCCCCAATTCAACATTTTGGCAAGAACCTTCCAAATCCAGTATGCCCATCTCACAATAGTGACCAGGAGGCCACAGAAAAACATTATGGCAGCAAGCCAAGCCATATTGGTGCTTCCCCCGCCAATGCCAGGGTCCCCCAGCCAGAAGACCACCCACTGGCCTCAAGCCCCTGCTCAGCACTCTCTGGTCTCCATGAGGGTCAGTCCTGCTTTATTTTTGTAGAGCTTGCTGCAGTCACCAGCATTTCTGCAGCAATCTCCCAGCTGTGTTCCAGCCAGCTGACTGCTTCCTCTCTCCTTCAGCTCTTAACTGCTGTCACCACCTACCTCACCTACTGCCTCTTAGCTCTGCTCCAACCTTTCAGCAAGCTCCTCCCACCATAGGCTTCATGTCATCAAGTGGACCAGAACTCAGGAGGCTACCATTGACTCCAGTCCTAGCCACTCCCCCCAGGACCCTGAGAGTCCTGCCCCCAAAGCCCACTCAAATGGGCCGGGAAGATCTTCCCATTCACTGAATGCCTTTACAAGTCATTAGCTTCCATTTGCTTCATCCTAATTTTTAAGGAATATTTTCTTCAGTGAGCTTTTGAACCTCCTTTTCCATCTGGCCAATTCTGCTTTTTAAGGCATTCTTCTCATTGCTTTTTTAAAATCTTTTTTGCCATTTAGTCTATTTTTTAAGATGTTATTTTCTTCAGCATTTTTTGGGTCTCCTTTAGCAAGCTATTGATTCACTTTTCATGATTTTCTTGCATCACTCTCATTTCTCTTCCCAATTTTTCCTCTACTTCTCTCACTTTATTTTCAAAATCCTTTTTGAGCTCTTCCATGGCATGTGACCAATTCATATGTTTTTGGAGGCTTTGGATATAGGATCTTTGACTTTGTTTACTTCTTCTGGTTGTATGTTTTGATCTTCCTTGTCACCAAAGTAAAATTCTATAGTCTGATTCTCTTCCTCTCCCCCTCCCCCACTGCTCATTTTCCTAGCCAATTACTTGACTATTTAGCTCTTTGTTAAGGTAAGTTTTTGGTTCCAGTGTGGAATGTGTACTGTCCCAAGCTTCAGAGGTTTTGTGCAGCTGTTTTCAGAGATATTTGTAGGGACCTGTAAATTTTCAGTTTTTCCAAGGTGGTATGATCAAAGGGAAGGTGTTTACTCCTTTCCTGATCTGTGCTGTGACCTGTGAGTGACCACAAACATTCTTTTCTGGCTTGGAACTGTAAGGAGGATTTCCTCTCCACAGCCACCACAAGCTCTGCCATGCCAGCACTCTTCCTTGCCCCAGGACCGCCACCTAGGATTGTGACCCAGATTGAAGCATGGGCAAAGCAAGAGAATCCTGCCTCAGTGACACCAAAGAGATCCCTGCAACCCACCTCTGATCAGCACTGGATCCCCCTTACCTTTGGGGACCGAGAGCTCTGGAAGCAGTCACTGCTGCTGCCACCACTGCAGCCACCCTGAGGCTGGGGCCAGGCCAGACATTGCTCCTCTCACACTCAGGTCCAACAGACCTTTCCTACTGGCCTTCTAAGTTGTCATTGGCATTTGTGGGTTGAGAAGTCTGGAAACTGCCACAGTTGCCTCTGATTCAGTGCCTTGAGGCCTTCTCCAGCCCATTCTGTGCAGACATGGCACATGTTAGACTGTGGTCTTCTCTCAGGATGGTGCAACAGACCTTGTCTATCAACCTTCCAGGTTGTCTTGGGCCAGAAATTTGTTTCACTTTGGCATTTTGTGGGTTCTGTAGCTCTAGAAGTTGTTTAGAGTCATTTTCTACAGGTACTTGGAGGGGTTTGAGGAAGACCTCAACCAAGTCCCTGTTTTTACTCTGCCATCTTGTCTCTGCCCTCTTGGCACTTTCTTGGCAAAGACACTGAAGTGGTTTGCCATTTATTTCTACAGCTCATTTTACAGATGAGGAAATAGGATCAAGTGACTTGCCCAGGGTCACACAGCTAGTAAGGCCTGAGGCCAGATTTGAACTCAGGAAGATGAGCCTTCCTTAATCCAGGCCCAGCAATCTATCCTACTTGCCCCAAAAAAAGAGAGTAAAAAAGTATTCAATGTATAATTTTAATTAAAAGAAAAGTAAAATATTAAAAAAAACCCCACAAGTTCACACAAGACTAGGATTAAGCAACTTAATTTATTATTCAGGTCAATCATCTTAATTTTAGTTTCCTAGAGCAAAGGTGTCAAACATGTGGCCAGCAGACCATGTGTGGCCCACAACACTCTCCAGTACTCGAATCAAATCAAAATGTAATTAGGAAATATCTAACAAAATAAATAACAATATAATAAAACATATATAATATTAATAAGTGGTTCTCTAAGTCAATGTGTGGCCTACAGGGATACTTACACATGGTTTAATGGTCCCCATTTCTAGTTAATTTTTGCTACCACTGTCTCAGAGTACAGTAGCTAAAACCTCTCCCTGGTAACGGCAGGTTGAGAGCTCTGTAGGCATAGATCAGGAACCTCATTACCTGCGAGATCAGATTGGCCTTGGTACCAGCACCTCATCTATAGTACCATCTAGCCCTGGAACCACTCTGATTGGAGGGAAGAGCAAAGCAATCCTCCCAAAGCCTCCATTTAAGGAAGGTACTCAGACAAGTCAGGTCTTCATCTCTTACCTGGTTACATTACTTTGGAAATCAAGTCCCTCCCAGATACCTTCCTCCTTTTGTAGCTTCCTTTTGTGTACTCTCTTCTACCATTAGATTGTAAGCTTCTTTAGGGCAAAACTTTTCTTTTTGTATTTGAATCCTTAGCACTTAACACAGTGTAGGATTGACTGACATAGGCTCCACACCAAGCAAACAATAAGGTTAATAAACATTTATTAAGTGTCTACTATGTGCTGGGCACTGCTGGAGATACAAAAAAATACAAAAGATAGTTGCTGCCCTCAAGGAGCTCACAATCTAATGGGAAAGACCACTGAAAAAACCCCAACCAAACAAATATATACAAACTAGCTATATACAGGAAAAACAGGACATAATTAACAAAGAGAGAAGAATTAAGAGGTTGAAAATCACTTCCTTTAGAAAATGGGAATTTTAGCTGGGACTTAAAAGAAGGGAAGCCAGTAGGCAGAGTAAAGAGATGTAACATTCTAGGCTTGATAGACAGGCAGAGAAAATGGCCAGAACTGAGAGATGGAGAGTCTTGTTTGTGGAACAGTCAGGTGGACAATGTCATTGGTTTGAAGAGTAGGGCAAGGAGTAGGGTATAATAAGACTGGAAAGGTAAGAAGGGACTAGGTTGTTGAATGCTAAGCAAAGAATTTTGTATTTGATCCTGGAGGCAAGTCACTGAAGTTGGAATAGCAGAGTACCATGGTCAGACCTTCACTTCATTGGCTGAATTGGTGAATGGATTAGAATAGGGAGAGATGTGAGGCAAGCATACCCACTAGCAGGCTTTTGCAATAATATAGGCATGAGGTGATAAGGGCCTAAAGTAGAGTTGTGGCAATGTCATAGGAAAGAAGGGGCATGTTGAAGGGATGTTGCAAAGGTGAAACCAGGAGGCCTTGGCAATAGATTGAATATGGCAGTGTGAGAGATAGTGAAGAATCCAGGATGACACCTAAGTTGTGAGCCTCAGGGACTACGAAGGGAGCAATACCCTCAACAGTAATAGGGATATTAGAAATGGAGGAGGCTTTGGGGGAAAGATAGTGAGTTCCATTCTGGGTATGTTGAGTTTAGGATGTCTGCTGGACATCCAGTTCAAGATGTCCAAAAGGCAATTGGAGATGCAAGTTTAGAAGTTGACAGAGAGATTGGAGAGTGACATATAGAGTCAAGAATCATCAACATAGAGATAGTAATTAAACCCATGGGAGCTGATGATATCAACAAGTGAAGTAATATACAGGAAGAAAAGATGAGGGTCCAAGAAAGAATCCTGTGGTTAGAGGGCATGATCTGGATGAGGACACAGCAAAGGAGACAGAAATGGAGTGGTCAGATGGGTAGGAGGAGAACAAGGAGACAGTGAGAAGTGTCCCAAAAAGCTAAAAAAAGAGTATCAAGGATGAGAGAGTGGTGACCAACAGTGTCAAAAGCTGCGGAGAGGTCAAGGAGAAGGGGGATTGAGAAAAGTCCATTGGATTTGGCAACTAATTGGTAACTTTGGAAAGAGCAGCTTCAGTGAAATAATAAAGTTGGGAGCCAGATTGTAAAGGGTTAAGAAGCTTGTGAGAGGAGAGAAAGTGGAGGCCCCTACTGTAGATTGCCTTTTCAAGGATTTAGCCACAAAGAGCAGAAGAGATGTAATATCTGTGTATACAAATATATGTGATATATATGTACATACTGTCTATGAGATATAACTTTAAAAAGCCAGGCAAAACACTCCCAGTTTAGACTAGTCTTCCATTAAAAATAATTATCTAGCTTGGGGTTAAGACAATCTGACACACTCCCAGCATCTTCTCTAACTTAGCTGCAAAGGAATTTGAGCCGAAACAAAAAGAAGGTTAAAGAGACAAGATCAGTGATCTCCACTCAGCTCAAATATGGGTCTGTCTCATCTCTAAGTAGCAAAGCCCAAGTGCTTCGGTTTTATATTTTGACCTGTAAAAACCTCAGGCTCCTTATAGATGCACTATCTGTTATGAAGCCTGTAAGTAAATCTGTAATGAAAGTCTATTACCCGAAACTTCTGGTGTTTACTTTATGAGTATAGAAGAATTAGCTACAGCATTGAAAGGCACCTTAAAATACCTTTCATGGTATCCAATCCCTTTCCAACACATAGATCTTCCCCACAACATCCCTGCCAAGGAATTGTCATCCCTTCACTTTGAGGCCTATAATGATAGAGGAATCACTCCTGGAAAGGGTCAATACCATTTTTTAATAGGGAAGGAAAGAGCACATACATTTGTATGTGCTAAATGCTTTACAAATATGATCTCTTTGGATCCTCACAACAGCTCTACAAGGTTTGTACTATTATTATCTCAATTTTACAGCTGAGGACACTGAGGCAAATGGATGCTGAGTGACTCATCTAGGATCATACAACTTTTAAGTATCTGAGGCCAGATTTGAACTCTTCCAGCTCTCTCTAACCTCCTAGAGCCTAATAACTTTCATTGTTAGGAAATTCTTCCTCTAAAAAATCTAACTTTATAATTTCATTAGTTTAGGGAACTCTTCGTTAGCCAAAGCAGAATTGCATCTGCTCTACAACTCATGATTGCTGAGTTGCTTGGGGGAATGGAGAGAAGTAATTTGCCAATTGTCACATGGCCAGTATGCATCTGGAGCAGGACCTGAATACAGGTTTTCCTGCTTCTGAGATCCACATCCACTGCTCCATGGCACATTTCTTCTTCCTCCCATTGAGCCTAAAGATGGCTCCCTGTGATTTCCACCCATTGAAACTAGTTCTACCCCCCAGCACCAAACAAAAAAAGTGAAGTCTCTTTGCCGCGTGACATCTCAAATGTCTGATGAGAGCCTTAACTTTTTTCCTCTAAGTCTTTTCTCCAAGTTAAACATCCTCTGCTCTTTCGACTGAACTTCATATGTCAAGATTTCCCATTCTTACCATCCATTATGGTTATTGCAATAGGTGTGAATGAAAAATGCTGAAAGTTCTGCTCAAATATGCTCCCAAACTGAGAAAATGATCTAATGAAGAGAAAGGGATCATCTTTATCTTGCACTAAAATACCATTTCATCACCAATAATGGGAACTGAGTGGGTGGATGGAACACACTATGTCAACCATTCACCTCTAAGTATACAGCCATTATATGAACACCGTGGCTGCAATTACATAGCAAGCTGGTTGGGTGAGGCCAGGATTAGGAAGAAAAAGACTGTTCTCAGGCTCTTGATGAGTTCTGATCCCTCCAGGGCTTAATCCTAGGTGTGCCAATGGAAGCAGAGCTCTGAGTTGGCCTGTCACTTAATCATTCCTTCATTCTTTAATGCAACAAAAACAATTATTGAATAGCTACTGTGTGCATGATATTATACTCACCAGTATGGTGGTAGGGAATAAAAGAAGTACAATATGCAGTATCTGCTTTAAAAGAAGTGACATCCTATCTGAGGAAACATAAAATACAGCCACAAAAAGGTGATAAAACTCCAGGAAACATGTTCATGATGATGTTGTACAAACTGTATGTATAAACTGCAAGAGGGCACAAGGAAGTCTTCTTGGAAGAAATGATCAGAGGCCGTGCACATACCAGCACAGGACTGGATTGGATATTTAATGTAAGCTTGGGGTTGTAATTGCTTTAATCAGGTCTACTTCAGTTTAGACCCGTACCTCCTAAGGAGAGCAACCTGCCAAGAAGTCCAGGTATAATTTACCAGAAAACACTGCGTGTTTAGCTAACTTTATTCTGGCCTAGTAATATATGTTGACACCACTATAGGCCTGTGTGATGTTTCCTTTTTTGTATGCTGTTAGCTGGTAGTTAAACCCAAGTCCTTCTTTTTTGGGTGTTGACATAGTTCACATTGTTGCTGTTGTTCAGTTGTTTTCAGCTGTGTCCAACTCTTGGGGTTTTCTTGGCAAAGATATTGGAGTGGTTTGCCATTTCCTTCTGCAGCTTATTCTCTTACAGATGAGGAAATGGAGGCAAACAGAGTTAAGCGACATGGCCAAGGTCATATAACTAGTGTCTGAGGCCAGATATGAACTCAGGAAAATAAGTCTTCCTGATTCCAAGACCAGTACTTTATATGCTGTGCCACTGAGCTACCTTGGTTTACATGTCAGGTTACATTTTGAGGTCGTACAATATCTGCTATGAGACTTTAAAATGAATGTCAAAAAGCTGTTAGACTGAAAAGCAAATGCTACATTATATATCTATATATCTATATCTATAACTATGTCTGTGTCTATGTCTATGGCTATATCTATATCTGTATCTATATCTATCTGTCTAGATAGATATAAATTAATTTAATTTCTATTAAAAACTGCACTGATAGATGAACAAAGAGAAATCCAGGTATTTGGAAATCAGTGTATGACTCCAATGCACCAGTGAAGAAGGAAACTGCCTTTTTCAACCCTATACTTTACAAAGGCAAAGACAGAAGTCTTTCTGAAAAGAATGTTGACCCAATGTTGTACTTATCTGGCACAGATATGACTATACTCATGATAGGTTATGGAGAACAAGCCAAGAAGCTGCCAAGATTAGTGGAAAACTTTTCAGACCGTGCTTTGAGAGGCCCCCCTGTAAGAAACAGGTAGACTTACCTGGGCAGGTAACTATATATAATGTTTTTAATAGAGTATATCTAATATTTATCTTAATTTTTTAAGATATCATTTTATCATATATATCTTGTCTATATGATTAGATTGTAGGTTATATCGAGGGCAGAGGCCATATCTCCTACTTCCTTTGAATTCTCTACAATCTTTCAATCTGAGTACATAATGTTTGATGAGTGTTCGTTTAATTAAATGGAATTCACTTGAATTTAACTGAATCTGACCATTCTTTTATGAGTGTTTGCAAACTTGACTTGACAGAATCATAAAATTTGAGAGATGGAGGAACCTCAGTGGCCAGTAGTCAACTCCCACACAAATGGAATCCTTGCTTTAAATATCCAAAGAGCATTTTAGCAATATGTTTGAGGTAGAAAAATTAGGCTTTATTTGGCCTGTCATGTCTAGTCCACTTTTAATTCAAACACTTAATTTACTCTTTTCCAGTTTTCGAACCTCCCCAGTTGTTCTTTACATTTTAAGAATGGCAGCTAACTTCCCTGTTACAGCCTAGATCAATTCCTTTAGCCCTAAAATGAAAGTCTTACTTATTTTACTGGTTGAATTTTCCTATTTCATGCCACCTATCCCTGCTTTGCATAGTTTCCTACCTTTTTTTAAAAAATGAGATGTCTATCCCGATCAGAACTCTATTAACATATTAAATAAAGACCTAGTGGAAAAATTTCAAATATCCCTTATTTTCATGTCAAGAATTAACAGCTTTTCATTACAATCTGTGTAAGGACAGAATATTCTTCCTTTTTTCCCCTTTGGTTCTGATACAGTGAGTTTTTTTTTAATTCTTTTTATATCTTTGGAAAATCACACATCAATTCCTGTTTTTGTTTTTCTGATTTTCTGCCTGAAAGCTCCCACTATTTCTTTGAACCCTTCTTTGTTGATTTGGCTTGCCTTTCTCTGATTTGGCTTTCTCTTATTTGTCTCAGTTCTTCCAAAATCTCTTATTTGAATAAACGAGTCTTTTCCCTACCCTTTCTATCTAATGTTTCTCCCACGTCGGGCTGGGTTTTTTTACTTGTTTATTTATTTAATTTCCCTATACTCCTTGGGTGCTTTTTCTCAAGCAATTATACAAAATTTAAAAACTCTTTTTCATTAAAAAAATCTACTATGTGCAAGGTACAAGGCTAAGTGCAAGGGATAAAAGACCCTCCCCTCCCCCCCAAAAAAACCCTAACAAACAAACACAGTATCTTCCTCCTGTTTCCATGAAGGGGTGGGTTTAAATCCTTTTTAAAAAATTCTGGATAATTTTTGATAGCCCATGTGACAATTCTCTGAGCTTCTGAGACAGTGATACAGTAAGACCAAAATTAAAAGTTAAAACTGGATCACAAGGGACTTTGAGCTTGACAATGTAAGAAAAGTGAATTGTCCTTATTATGAAAGTTTTATTATTATCATTAACAACAACAAATCTAGCTCCATCAAGTAGCAGCTTGCAGCCCCCTTATATAGGGTATCTCAAAAGTTTTAATGGTTTTAATATTGAATAGCTTTCCCCTACTGTGTTTTTATTCATTCAAAAATTGTTAATAACTAAATTTTGTACCACCCCTATTTCCGTCTACCCTTTCCTTATCAAAAAGGTATGCCTTCTAATAAAGAATAAAAAAGGAAAGAAAAGCAGTTCAGTAAAAGTAACCAATGTATCAGTCAAGTCTGACAATATATGTAACATTCAATCCCCCAATACTGGAAAGAAAGGAAAGAAGTACATTTGCTCATCTTCTCTTTAGGAGGAAAATGTGTATATATATATATATATATACATATATGTATATATATGTATATATATATATATATACACATACACACATATATATACATATATATACGTATATATATACATAAATACATACACATACAACATTCAGTACCTATTTTCTTGTCCTTTCCATCTACATTGAGTCAGTTCATATGTCTTCCTGTGATTCTCTGAATTCCTTATAATTGCCATTTCTTATATATCTTATGTGTACAAAGTCGTTTGCCTGTTTTCTCTACTATTAGATTGTGAGCTCCTTGAGGGCAGAGACTGTTTTTGCCATTATCTAGGTCCTCAGAACTTAGTAAAGTGTTTGGCACTTAATTAGTGTTCGTCTCTGTTGTTCTTAACCTTTTTTGTGTTACAGACCTTTATGGCAGTCTGGTGAAGCCTATGGAACCCTTCTTAGGATAATGCTTTTAAATGCATAAAATAAAATATATAAAATACAAAGAAGCCCAATTTTATTGAAATATTCATCGAGATGTCTTTTTTTAAAAAAGCCCAAGTTCATGAACCCCTGACTTAAAGGAATAGAAAAAAAAGTCACATTCTCATGAGAAAGTATTGCATATGCCACCCTTTTCACTGACAATGGCTTTCACCTTCCATCTGCTCTTGTGGGCACTCTCTCTCCCTCTCTCACAAATTTCTTTTATGTCCCTAACCTATGCTAATCCAACTTTCTATTGTGAAAGTGATTAGCACTGGGAAAACTTGCTGGTGCAATCCTGATTTGAGGTTGCTTAAGGTTGGCCCAAAGTTGTGCTGGTAATTGATTTGATGAGAATATAGCATGGAGCAAGCCTCATTCCTTTTGCATGAAGCACCAAACTTGTCCAGAGATGTTTTGAATTGTTTCCAGACCGTACATACTCAGATTAGTTAGGGCACGATTTGTACCTGTGCTTCCAAGTTAACACCAGGGCAGTCTCCTATCTGATGTCTATCTATGCTGCCTAGAGAATTTGGAGCTCTTCGGATGCTATGCATGAAGAGGGATTGGCACGGACTTGCAAGCACATTTACCGACAACTACAAAAAGTTAACTTTTTCAGGGACCGAAACGGCATCTAAGAATGAAATGTGTAGCTCCCTAAAAGGAAAACAAAGATGGCTAATCTTTAATTCACATTTAATTCACAATGTAGTAATATGTCAATTAACAAATTCTTTAAAAACAAAGTTTTAAAATGGTTGTATCTCCTCCTAAAATATAAGGATTGTTTCTTAATATGTGTCTTTCTTTAGCTCCTGACCCAGCCCTTACTTGCAGTCAACACTTAATAAATACTTGAATTGGAAATTCTGTTCTCTTTACTTTTGAATTGGAGACAGCAAAATCTAAAGAGAAGTATGTAGAGTCACTACCATAGGCATATGTAGGACTGAGACCTAAGACAGACTGAAGAAAGGGCAACATTTTCATAGTATTGAGAAGTAGAAAAGGACCTTAGAGACCACTGATTCCAACTCTTTCACTTTACTTATGAAGAAACTGAGTCACTGAGTGGTTGAATGACTTGTCCAGGGTTGCAAGTAAATGATTGAGACAAGATTTGAACCCAGGTCTACCTGTCATAATAGAAGTAAGAAAGACAAACAAATGTAGTGCAGCCCTTGGAAAACCCCCTGTACCTGGGAGTGGTATTGTCTTGAGAGCTTTGGGAGTGTTTTCCAGTGGACTTAATGGGAACAGTGTCATAAAACATGTCACTGGGAAGGAAGCAGAAAAGGGAGTCTTCTCCCAAGATATGGTGGGAAGAGAATTTCATACATATTCCAATGCCTACTGCCATATTCATCTCTTTCCATCTCAAGAAAGTAAAGTTCTGACAATGAAGTATACGCTTTGAATCAATCCTTGTTATAAAAAGCATTATTGATACATTTAATAACTAAACTCCCTCCTTCCCCACAAAAAGGATTAGGTATTTTTATGCAATATCATTTGTTTCTCAATTCACTATTTTTTCCATTTATGGTTAATAAATTAGCTTCATTGCTTTAATAGATAACTTTATTGAGAAAGATGGTTTGGGAGGACAGATGGTGAAATGTACCTGCTTCTTCTCAGCATAGATGAGGGAGACTGTCATGGCACAATGACACATTCAGTTACAGATTGTTTTCATCTTCTTATTTTTGCTCTTTTACAGATGAAGGCATATCCAGAAATGACTGTTTCTGTTAAACAAAAGGTTTCAATCAACTTATTTAAAAAATGGTCCCTTTGATGCCGTAATACTAATGCTAAGTCTGTATCCCAAAGAGATAAAAAATAGGGAAAAGGACCTTCTTGTACAAAAATATTTAAAGCAGCTCTTTTTGTGGTGGCAAAGAATGGGAAATCGAAGGGATGCCCATCAATTGGGGAACTGTTGCATATGACTGTGGTGGAATATTATTGTTTTATAAGAAATGACAAGCAGGATGATTTCAGAAAAACCCGGAAAGACATGACTTAATGCAAAGTGAAGTGAGCAGAACCAGGAGAACATTGTACACAGTAACAGCAGCATTGTAAGATGAATGACTTAGCCATTCTCAGCAATATAATGATCCAAAACAGTCCCAAAGGCCTCAAAGTGAAGCATGCTATCTGCCTCCAGAGGAACAACTGATGTTGTCTGAATATAGACTGAAGTATGCTATTTTCACTTTCATTCTTTTGTTGTTGTTATTGTTCAAGTCTTCTTGTACAAAATGATAGGTATGGAAATGGTTTACGTGATTGCACATGTATGACCTATATTGGACTGCTTACCATCTCAGGGAGGGGGGAGGTGAGCAAGGAAGGGATCAAATTTGGAACTCAAAACTTTTTAAAAATGTTAAAAATTGTTTTTAACATGTAATTGAGGAAAAAGTAAAATATTACTTTAAAATATACTGAGTGAGGGCTTGCCTTGAACATCAAGGCACTATGTTTGGTCCTATTTCTTTACCCCATGCAAAGACTCGTTTTTTCTCTGTTTTAGTGTTATTGTTGAGTCATTTTTCTGTTGTGTCTGACCCTTCCTGACCCCATTTGGGGTTTTCTTGGCAAAGATACTGAAGTGCTTTGCTCTTTTCATCTCCAGTTCATTTTACAGATGAGGAAACTGAGACAAACAGGATTAAGTGACTTGCCCAGGGTCACACAGCTAGTAAATGTCTGAGGCCAGATCTGAACTCCTGAAGAGAAGTCTTCCTGACTCCAGGCCCAGAGCTCTATTCAATGTGTCACCTAGCTTACCTTTCCTTTCCCCTCATATATTCTGCATTATGTCTAGTAGAGCTTATAGCTATTCTGCACATGGAGACATAGCACCATCAAGGGATGACATTGCAACAAACCACCTAATATAAATACAACAGGTAAATTCTATGAAACATAGACATGAGCTGAAAGACACCTTCACACTCTGCTTAAGGTGGTGGGGGAGAGGGTATCTTTTTCAGGACAGATCTGGGCAGATAGCTCTGAAAAAATGTTCTGTTCCTATCCATAGTAGCTCCTTCAGAAGACATTCAGTGGCCCCTGAATAGCCAGAGGTCATAGAGATGGGGAAATTAATGGCAGGACTAGCTTAAGATAAGGGCAGAAATCAGTAAATCTATACAAAATGGAGCACAGAGCGAGGTAGTCTATCAGGAGTCTAGACAAACAGTACAGGCAGTGGACATAGGACACCACCAATGACAAGGAGATCTTCATGTTAATGTAATGTTTGGTAAATGCCCAGGACACGTCTAGTAGTATCATGCACAAGGGAGACGCTTGGGACCTGCTCCAAGGAGCCAGAAGAACTGAATCACGGGCAGACATTGTGACCTGTTTTACCACATCATTGGTACCTTTATTCCATTGGCTGTGCAGCTGAAAGTGTCTTTAAATCTACTTAACTAAGTGCAGCTGTTGTCTTTCTCAGCATTCACCTTCCGCCTAGGGTTGAGGGACTCATTCACTCCATGCAACAAAGAGTTTAAGTGCCAACTTTACCCCTCAACTCCTAAGGCCATGGGGCTGTGTGACCCTAGGCAAGTTACTTAACCCTGTTTGCCTCAGTTTCCTAATCTGTAAAATGAACTGGCAATGGAAAGGGCAAAGCACTTCAGTATCTTTGCCAAGAAAACCCTAAATGGGCTCAGGAAGAGTCAGACAACAGAAAAATGACTGAATTACAACAACAAACCAGAGAGAAAAGGAGCCAGAAGCATAGGGCAAAGAAATAGTGCCAACGAGAAATGGGCTTAGGATTTTGGTCTTATTTCATTTGTCCTTTTCAGTTCTAAACACAGGGAATGAGTCCTTGGCCCAAAACCTCAAGCTGAAAACAGAGCAGATGTTCTAGCCAGCCTAATAGGGAACGCCTGTGAAGCCAGGGGAATGGGTGCTAGTCCAAGGCAACGGCAGATGTGAACTTGGTGGGACTAATCTTATGTAGCATAGGAAATGAGTTAAGGTAGGATCCTAATACCCTCTCTTCCTCAGAGACTTAGGTATGAGAGGGATTATTCTCCCAAGGTCTTGGTGAAGAAATGTTTGTGTTTGTTCTTGCTGTACATTTGAAGTAAGTATTCCTTTGTAAAGTTAATCTGATAATACATGATTAAATGGAGCTGGGCTACTAATCACCAAGCCCCTTAAAAAGGGAAAATATAATTGTTGGGGGCTCTTGCTAATGGCAAGGAAGAGAGACTCCTTAGGGTTCTGTAGAATCCAGGGGAAGGGGGTAGACCAGGCAGCTAGATAATACAGGGGATAGAGTGCAGGGCCTGGAGTTGGGAAAACCACAGTTCAAATCCAGCCTCAGACACTTACTAGCTATATGACCATGGGCAAGTCACTTGGCTTCTCAGTCCCTTGGTTTCCTCAGCTGTAAAATTGAGATAACAATAGCACCTACTCAGAAGGGTTGTTAGGAGAATCAAATGAGATAACACATGTAAAAGCACTCAGCCCAGTGCCTGACAAATAATCTTAGTAGAGGCTACACATGTTATCCTGAGTTAACCTTTGAGAGCCAAGATAATTTCTTATATACTTCCTGTCTTAAAACAAAACAAAATGAAAAAACAAGATCTGATTATCTAAGGCAAAGTCTACCACAAAGCCTTGAAGAAGCCAAGAAACTGTCAGAAAGTTGATTTGTTCAAAGGGGATACTGTAAGGAGGGAAACAAGGGAGGGTCTTGTTCTAGGTAAAATGAGCCACCTATCTTTCTGGGGTTTTCCCCAACTTAGGTAAATTTGAAGCCGGTCCAGTCTATCCTAGGTTAGGCCCAGGCCTTCTTCCCTAAAACAACCCTGGGAAGCAACATCCACCCAGAGTTCTGTGGGGAGACTTACGCTGTATATTACATAGCTTCCCACTGGCTCTAGAGCATGGACTCTATTGCCCCATTACAGGAGATGGGTTGTTGTCCAGTCACCCCTACCGTGACATTTTTTATTGTATTCTGAAGGATATCGATTTTGATGACTGGTGCTTTTTCATTTACTTATCTTGATGTCAACTACAACCCTTAACCCAGTCAGAAAAAAAAATACCATGCCTTGCATATACAGCAAATTCTCTGCAAGTATTTTTGGCCTTATGACAGTTTTATCAAAAGATGATGTTTCAGTGAAATACTGTAGTTGGGTATTGTCTTTTTGAGTCACAAATTGCTTCTGCGGTAGATAAAAGTATGTGTTGGCATCTCTTCCACCTGGCAGAGTGACAGGGGGCTGCAACACATAACTCCTTAACAAGCTGGCAACCAGGGAGGGAAAGGGAGGAGGGAATTCTTGGGGGAGAAATAACCATAATAACTTACTTCAGTTCTTCAAGATCTGTGAATTTTGCCCATGGTGTTACTCTAGCCACAGAACAAATCTTGTCCCTGAATTAGTAGAAGGTCTGTATGAGTCATTGTGAATGAAAACTGCATCACCCTGAAGCCAACCCAAGTTGGTATTGAGCTAGGCTGATCTCAGACAAAAGATAGACAACTCAATCTCTAATCAAAGCTTTTCTAGCTTGATGGGACCTTTTCATTCATTCTTTCAAGAAGCATTTAATTAAGCACCCACTATACGACAAGCACTGTCCTAGATGCTGAAGACATAAAGATAAAAATGAAAAGAGGGGCTGACCTCAAGGACCTTCTATTCTACTGAGTGGGGGCCAGGGGGAGAGATTAGGGAAGGGTAGCCACATGTACCCAGAAAAGTAGCTATGAAGCATGGGCAGAGTAAACAAAATGTCCACATGGTTGTGCTTCACTGGTATCATATTCAAGAACCCACCAAGAGTAGGATTTTGGTGGAAGAATAACTAATACTGATTCAGTGTTCTGTGGTTTACAAAGTACTTTATCCTTATGCTATCCCTGTGAAGCAGGTAGTGTGGGCATGATTATTTTATAGGTCTATTAGGAAATGATAACTAAGAGTGGTTAAATGATTTACTGAAGGCCATAAATGTGGGTCTCAGTTTTTATATCTGTAAAATGAAGAGGTTGAACAACGTGGTCTTAAAAGCCCTTATCTGCTCCATATACTACAATCTATTGACCTGGGCTCAAGTTTTGGCTCTTTCGATTAACTCTCTGTGTGACTTAGAATAAGGCATTTAACTTCTCTGACCTTCAGTTTCCTTTTCAGAAAAGTGGAAATAATAATACTTGAATTAGCTACTTCATAAGGCTGTAGTGAGACAAATACTTTAAACATATTAAATTCATATGTCTAACTTTAGTGGGTCTATATCTTCTCAATAATGTGGATTTTCTCACCACTGGTATACATCACCACCCATCCACACCTTGTCATTCTATGTGGTTCTTATCCGTGTGCAGGATAACCTCATTTTATTTTTCTTTGCTTTATTGCACTTTGCAGACATTGCATTTTTTTTTGCAAATTGAAGGTTTGTGGTAACCCTGTGTTGAGCAAATCCATCAGCACCATTTTTCCAACGGCATGTACTCATATCACGTCTCTGTGTCACATTTTGGCAATCTCTCAATACCGCTAACATTTCCATTATTATTGTATCTGTAATGATGATCTTTGGTTAGTGATTTTTGATGTTACCATTGTAATTGCTTGAGGTGCCATGAACCACACCAACTTAACTGATAAATGTTGTGCGTGTTCTGACTGCTTCACCCACCAGTAGTTCTCCATCTCTCTCCCTCTCCTTGGGCCTCCTCTATTCCCTAAGACACAACTACATTGAAATTACGGCAATTAATGACCCTACACGGGCCTCTAAATGTTCAAGTAAAAAGAAGAGTCAGTTGCTACGGCAAGATTTATTGTTTTATTTTAAGAAATTGCCACAGCCACCCCAACCCTTCGCAACCACCACCCTGATCAGTCAGCAGCCATCAACATGGAGGCAAGACTTTCCACCAGCAAAAAGATTATGACTCACCGAAGGCTCGGGTGAAAGCAATCTTTAGCAACAAAGTATTTTAGATTAAGGTATACATATTTGTTTCTTTAGACATAATACTATTGCACACTTAATACACTTATAGTGTAAACGCAACTTCTCTATGCACTGGGAAATCAAAAAAATTGTGTGACTTGCTTTATTGTAGTGGTCTAGAACCAAAACCTGTGATATCTCCAAGGGGCTTGTACTCCCAGAGACCCTCCACAGAGAATACATAACTTGTTAGGGTCCTTCCTGTAGGTCTTTTTGTATTTCATAGATACCAGTGAAATACTCAGGCTGCACATCTCTCGTGCCTCAGTCCCACCTCCCTTTCTCATAATACATGTTTATAGTGATGTCTTTTATGCCTCTGCATCGTTCATACACATAGGTTGTCACTGGAAATATGCCACAGAAACTACTTACATACACCATGCATCTAACCATTGCCCTTCAGTTACCTGGAACTGTTTCTTTGCAGATTATGATGTTCCAATATTTAAGACCATATAGCATAGTGATGAGCACATATGTATTGAGAATTAGATTAACTTCATTGAAGTCCAACTTGATCACTCAACCACCATCTCCAAAGTTACATGTGATCTCATAGTTTCCAAATCTGTTTGCCTATTCTCTATGCTGATCCTTCTTGACCAACCTATGGCAATTGACAGACACCATTACCCACTATATCCTCTTGGATACTCTCTCCTTTCTGGGTTTTCATGGCACTGCTTTACTCTTCATTTTCCTCCTGACAGTCTGACTGGTCTTTCTTGGTCTCCTTTGCGGGGACATCATCCATAGCTAGTCTCCTAACTTTGGGTGGACTCCAAGGTTCTGTTTTGGGCCCTTTGTTCATTCTCTCTCTCTCTCTCTCTCTCTCTCTCTCTCTCTCTCTCTCTCTCTCTCTCTCCTTCCATGGTTTAATTTTTTCTACTATACTACATTTTGTTTATTTTATTCTGAACTTAAGAAATAAAATAAACATTTCCATATCATAGCAAAATAGGAAAAAATATGATTGCTCATGAAACTGTAAATCTATTACATACAACTTGCTATTCCTTTTAAATATATTATAAAGTTATCATGTAACTTTCTTTTTTCCCCCTTTTTCCTTTCCCCAACCTAGAAATGGCCACAAATAGACAGAAATATGTGAAATCTTTCTATACATATTTCTATTTATCAGTTCTTTCTCTGGATGCAGATAGTGTCTTCCTTCATACGTCCCTTGTAGTAATCTGGGTACTTATAATAGTCAAAATGATTTAGCTGCTCAAAGTTAACCTATTCTGTTGACTCCTGGGTCCACATTTTTTGGTTTTCCTTATATTTTATTCTGAGTCCCTGTTTGGCATCTGCAGCTACACAGTGGGCATTTTAAACTGGATCATTCATGTTCACCACAAGCTCACCATGTCCAACACCTCATTTCCTTTCTCCCCAAACTTGCTCCACTTCCAAACTTCCTTATTTCTGTTGCCAGAACCTCTGCCCTGACAGTCACTAAGGTTCACATCCTCTGCAACATCTTTGACCCCTTGCTGTCACTCACCTCACATGTTCCTGTAGAAGACAAACTTTATTATTTCTAACTCCACATCTCTAATGTACTTATCCTACTTTCTAGTCATACAATCCAAGTACGAGACCTCATCACCTCTCACCTGGGCTATTGAAATAGCCTCCTAATCATTTCCCTGTCTCTCCCCACTCCAACTCATCCTCCACATACATGCCAAAGTGATTTTCCTAAAGCACAATCTGACCCTGGCACTCCTCTACTCAATAAATTCCACTGGCTCTATGTTGCCTTTAGGAGCAAATATCTGTCCCTCTCTTTGGCTTTTAAAGCTCTTTACAACTGGCTTCAACTAATATTTCCTGCCTCATGGCATGTTAGTCCCTTTAATACACAAAATGCTGTTTCTTATACATGACAAACATATTGCACCTCTGTATCTTTACGTTGGCAGCTCTTCATGCCTCCCCCCTCATTACTCTCTCTCTCTCTCTCAGAATCCCTGGTGTCCTTCAAGGATCAACTCAAGCATCAGTTCCTACGTGAAGCCATTCCTGATAATGTCTTCCTTCTAAATATCCCTTTCTATCTATTTTGGATATGTAATGTAGCCCCTCCCTACCTCCCACCACACACAGAGCATGTCTGCTTCTGGTGAACCATGTGGGAGCTCTGGGCAGCCAGCCCCCAGGACCATAGGACACACTAAAAGAGTCACCTGCCCCTGGACCTCTCTTCCAGCTGTAAAGTATGTTGATGACTGAGTTGTCTGGAGGATTAAGTGGGGGAAGGGCAACTAGCTAACCTCCCAACCAGGTGTAAGCTGTGAACATGTCCTGCCTGGGCAAGCCAAGTCCCAGGGATGGGCTGCCTAATTTTTGTGTCATGTTTGCTTGGGTACAGGGCCTTGTGAGAACTTGAAAGGCCTGGAGACCTGTTGTTGCAATGGCATGCCCCAGAGCAGCAATGCCTGATGGCAAGGGGATGCACTTTCAACAGACAATTCAACCACAACCAGGAGAGAGTACCTAAACACAAGCATGAGTGGGCTAGTGCCAAGGGAGGAGTTGGAATTGGAGAGGATTCATCAGAAAGATCAAGCCTGGCCAATTGATCAAACAATGCCAATGAAGGAGAAATGCAATATTGTTAATTAGCAGTCTTACAAAAATGGTTTATGTCCCAAAGAGACTTGAATATTGGCCTCCCAGCTGATGGTGCTAGTAATAATAAGAAGACTGTCAAACTCTATTCTACCTATTCTATAATACATGCTATGATCCTCCAGTGCTTTTCAAGGCTTTCTTTAAATAGGAATAAATAGCTTGTCCTGTACCTGATTCATGATTGTCCACTGAATACCTCTGTTACTCTCTGTTCCCTTCTCATATTTCATCAAGAATATTTCCAATACATGTGTAGATCTTTCTTAAAAATAAGAAAGTTGGGGGGGGGCAGACCCAAGATGGAGGCTGGAAAACAGGGACTACCATGAGCTCCCCACCGATTCCCTCCAAAAAACCTATAAAAAATGGCTCTGAACCAATTCTACAACTGCAGAACCCACAAAATAGCAGAGGGAAGCAGGGCTCCAGCCCAGGACAGCCTGGATGGTCTCTGGGTGAGGTCTATCCTGCACGGAGCTGGGAGTGCAGCAGAGCAGAACAGAGCCCAGCGTGAGCTGCATAGAACAACCAGACCAGGAGCCAGGCGGAGTGTGCCCTAGCGCCCTGAATCAGTGAGCTGCGGCAGTTACCAGACTTCTCAATCCACAAACACCAAAGACAGCGGAGAAGGTTAGTAGGAAAAGCTGCGAGAGTGGAAGGAGTTCGTGGTTTGGCCACTGCCCCTGGGGCAGTGGAGGTGGGGCAGCTACAGAAGTTCAGCTGCAGTTGCTTCCAGCCTCAGGCCCACCTGGTGAGAGGAATTAAGTGGCGGATCAGAGCAGGAGTGCACAGCCTGCTGAAGATCTAAGTCCAGTCTGGGTTGGGGGTTTTTGGGAAGGAGGAGTGCTGGTGTAGCAGAACTGGCACATCCCCCCAGATGAGGAACATAGTTCCCTAAACTCTACAAGCAGTCATACACCACTGAAAAACTCAAGGGTCAAGTTAGTTGGCTGGGAATATGGCCAGGCAGCGAAAACACAACCAGATTCAGTCTCAGACTTTGGATTCTTTCTCTGGTGACAAAGAAGACCAAAACATACAGCCAGAAGAAGTCAACAAAGTCACAGATCCTACAACAAAAGCCTCCAAGAAAAGTATGAACTGGTCCCAGGCTATGGAAGAGCTTAAAAGGACTTGGAAAAGCAAGTTAGAGAAGTAGAGGAAAAATTGGGAAGAGAAATGAGAAGGATGCGAGAAAACCATGAAAAACAAGTCGATGACTTGCTAAAGGAGACCCAAAAAATACTGAAAAATATACTGAAGAAAATGGCACCTTAAAAAATAGACTAACTCACATGGCAAAAGAGCTCCAAAAAGCCAATGAGGAGAAGAATGCCTTGAAAGGCAGAATTAGCCAAATGGAAAAGGAGGTTCAAAAGACCACTGAAGAAAATACTACCTTAAACATTAGATTGGAGCAAGTGGAGGCTAGTGACTTGATAAGAAATCAAGATATTACAAAACAGAACCAAAAGAATGAAAAAATGGAAGACAATGTGAAATATCTCTTTGGAAAAACCACTGACCTGGAAAATAGATCCAGGAGAGATAATTTAAAAATTATTGGACTACCTGAAAGCCATGATCAAAAAAAGAGCCTACATACCATCTTTCAAGAGATTATCAAGGAGAGCTGCCCTGATATTCTAGAGCCTTAGGGCAAAATAGAAATTGAAAGAATCCATCGATCGCCTCCTTAAATAGATCCCAAAAAGAAATCTCCTAGGAATATTGTTGCCAAATTCCAGAGCTTCCAGATCAAGGAGAAAATACTGCAAGTATCTAGAAAGAAACAATTTGAGTATTGTGGAAACACAATCAGAAAAATCCAAGATCTGGCAGCTTCTACATTAAGAGATCGAAGGGCTTGGAATACAATATTCCAGAGGTTCGTGGAGTTAGGATTAAAACCAAGAATCACCTACCCAGGAAAACTGAGTATCATGCTCCAAGGCAAAATATGGATTTTCAATAAAATAGATGACTTTCAAGCTTTCTCAGTGAAAAGACCAGAGTTGAATAGAAAATTTGACTTTCAAACACAAGAATCAAGAGAAGCATGAAAAGGTGATCAAGAAAAAGAACAAGAAAAAGAAATTGCAAGGGACTTACTAAAGTTGAACTGTTTGGTTTATATTCCTACATGGAAAGATGATGGGTATGATTCATGAGACCTCAGTATTAGGGTAGCTGAAGGGAATATGCATATATATATATATATGTTTATTATATATAAGTGAATGTGTATGTATGTATATATGTATATGTATATATATATATATGTATATATATATATATATATGAAGAGAGAGAGAGAGAGATTGAGAGAGAGAGAGAGCTGGCACAGGGTGAGTTGAAGATGAAGGGAAGATATCTAAAAGAAATAAAATCAAGTTAAGGGATGAGAGAGGACTATATTAAGAGAGGGAGATAGGGAGAGATAGGATGGGGTGGATTATCTCACATAAAGGTGGCAAGAGGAAGCAGTTCTGTGGGAGGAGGGGAGAGAGCAGGTGAGGAGGGAATGAGTGAATCTTGCTCTCATCAGATTTGGCCTAAGGAGGGAATACCATACATACTCAATTGGGTATCTTACCCCACAGGAAAGAAGAGGGAAGAAGATTTAAAAAGGGGGGGGGATGATGGAGGGGAGGGCAGATGGGGGTGGAGGTAATCAAAAACAAACACTTTCGAAAGTGGACAGGGTCAAGGGAGAAAATTCAATAAAGGGGCATGGGTTGGGAAGGAGCAAAATATAGTTAGTCTTTCACAACATGAGTATTGTGGAAGGGATATACATAATGATACACATGTGGCCTATGTTGAATTGCTCGACTTCTTAGGGAGGGTGGGTGGGAAGGGAAGAGGGGAGAGAATTTGGAACTCAAAGTTTTAAAAACAGATGTTCAAAAAAACAACAAAAAAGTTTTTTGCATGCAACTAGAAAATAAGATACACAGGCAATGGGGCATAGAAATTTATCTTGCCCTACAAGAAAGGAAGGGAAAAGGGGATGAGAGGGGAGAGGGGTGACAGAAGGGAGGGCTGACTGGGGAACAGGGCAACCAGAATATACACCATCTTGGAGTGGGTAGGAGGGTAGAAATGGGGAGAAAATTTGTAATTCAAACTCTTGTGAAAATCAATGCTGAAAACTAAATATATTAAATAGTTTTTTTAAAAAAATAAAAAAAGAAAGTAGGTATTATTGGTGGTAGGTAGATAGTTCTTGATGTCACAATTATCTTTGGGAAGTAATAAAATTATTCATAAATTTTCTCATTCTTTTGCTATTTTCTTCAGTGTAAGATATAAAATGATTCCTTTAAAATTGTGGTTTTTTAAGCATGGATTTCTTCTGTGCATTTTTTTCTGGTTTAGTAGATTTTTCTAACCTTGTTTCTTTAAATACCATTTGAACTTCTTCATCAAGGATTGTTGTGTCTCTGGCATCTAAATGTGGTGATTCTACTGCCATGAATAGTGAAAATAGATAATTATATAAATTACGACAACTCTGTTCTATTTACTATGTGTTGCTCATCTGCCAGTTTCGTCTGTGAATGCTCTTGAAATGATGTGGCTCAGTTGCCAAGCTTTCCTTTGAGCTGATATTTCTTATAATCCTCGACCATCCTTCTCCATAAAGTTTTCTAAAGGAGTTTTGTATTCTAATCTAATCTTGGCTGCCTGATAACTCTTCTTGGCAAGGAGATGAAATGTTTGCTATACACAGCAAACACATATAGCAGTTCTGGGTTCTTCTGTTCTCCTGACTGTAGCAACTGCTTCATGGTCATTAAACTTCTACAGGAAATAACAAAGTCAAAGTCAATATCTTAGCCTTTTCCCATTTCCTTTTTTTATTTATCAATAGCTCATCTGAATAGGTCAGGTTGAAGCTGCTGAGTGTCTTCTCATTTCTACACTTCCTTCTCATTTGATATTGATTTTAACCAATTAGTTGACAGTTAGAATGCACATAGACAGCTGCTTCTAATAAGACTTCCATTGCAGTGTAAGAAATCATCACTTTTTTGTGTTTTGTGATATTAAACAGTGCTCAACATGTCCACTGCCTCCTGACTTTCTTCTGGTGTCACATTGATGTAATTCTTTTGAATTCTCCACAAGCCTTTGGTCCCTTTTATTTCTAAAAATTGAGCCAGATTTTCCAAGACATTTCACCATCTTTCAAGCCTACCTTCATGATGAAGTGACTAAATATTTAATGATAAATACTTTCTTTGCAGGATGTTGTTAAATTCTTTGTAGAGTTTCTTTACCTCTACAACATATATTGAATGCTATAATAATCCTAGGTCCTCTTTGCTTCTGTTAATCATGAGAAGTGTGAAACAAATTTCTTGGTTTCCATGAAATAGTGTTTCTCTATAGCCTTTGGACACATAATGAAGTTAACTGAAAATTTCTTTGATTTCCCCAAGGACAAGCCATGAATTATCCTTTCATTTAGGATTTATCCTTTTTGTCTTCTGATTTTCTTTGTTTTGAGAATTTCAACATAAATGTGGCTCAGTTATATTCCAAGTAATCAGTCATTGTGCAAAGATCTCACAGTTAGAATAACAATAGTTAAGTTAATGTTTATAAATAGTACTAAAACAATGATTCTCAGTACCTTTGCCTATTTTCCACCATTCCACCATTATTATTGTGTGAATAGAATGGGGCCACCCAGGGCTGAGGACCACTTAAAAAAATATGTTTCATGGATTGTCAAAGACAAAGAATTCATCACCAAATAGCTAACCTACTGGTGATGGGACTAGTCCTGCTTAGCTAGGAGGGTCCTTATACGCCACACTAAGTCTGTTGCACTGTGTAAATCTGTAAAGTAGTACTTTAATCATCTGCATGCTCAAACATGAGATTTCATACGATCTTTAAGGTCATTTCTAGATCTAAATTCTATGATACTCTTTTCCTCCAAGTGAATTACTTGACTTTCCTGGAAGTTTTAGCATCATGTAAACACAGCCCAGACCTTCCTGTTATTTTTACTGATTCCTATTGCTGGTCATTTACCATTCATAAGCCATAATTTGGTCTGTTTAATTCTCAACTCTGCTTGGGAGAGTTGAACAAAATCCAATAGATTCCAAGTCCATTTCCAGGATGGGAATGGGGATGGTAGGATTTGGTTGAGAGGAGGGAAAACATGCTTTTCTAATTTGAATTGGTAAGAAAATAAAGATTGAAATGACTTTCAATATCACTCAGTATCACTCAGATCTCATTATATTATTTGCACATAGACATTCTACTGAAAATATATAGTCACATAGTATTTGACCAAATTAGTCTAGAATGGTTGTCTGTAGCCTGAAAGAACAGTTCTAAAACTAGTCACTAAGTAGAGGCAGTTTAGTACAAAAACAAGTGTTTCAGATTAGGAGTCAGAAGACTTGGACTTTAATCCAGGCTCTGCCATCTATCACCTTTCTTACTTTGGACAAGTCATTTAACATCCATGGGACTTGGCTGTACTCCCTTTTCTATAAAATTAAGGGACTAGGCTAGATCAGCTTCAAAGTTTCTCCTGGCTCTAAAACTATGATTATAATGCTATAGTGGGAAAAGTACTGAATTTAGTATCCAGGAGAATAACTTTTTAATGCTAGTTCTGACCAGGATCATGACCCTAAGCAACCATTTCTTTATCTAGCAAATGGTGTTAATCGTACTTACACATCAGTTCTTTGAGTACACAAGTTCTTTAATTTTTTGCCTTTGTATCCCCAGTGCCTAGGACAATGCTTTAGACTTTTATTTTTTAACCTAGACTTGTGGTTTCATTGGCTAGGGAATCTATCAATGCGCATCAGCACCTGCTCTGAATGCAGAGTCTGAGAGAGTTGCCTGGGGCACTAAGAGGTTAAGTGACTTGCCCAGAGTCACTTAGCAAGTAAATGTCAGAAACGAGTATTCTTTCTGACTCCCCAGATCTGCATCCACTATGTTGCCATTTGTATCCGCCATGTTGCCTCACAGCCTCTCACATGGCAGACACTGTTTACTGTTTGTTGACTTGTTGGTAAAAGATAAATTCTTGGTTCAAGTATGTTTCCTTCTTTGAGCATCTTGTATAGAGAAAATTAAAGAATTCAGTGTTCCTTAATCTCCAGAGAATTTTAAGGCAGAATAGTTAAGAAAAGAATTACTCCTCTAAAGACTAAAAGCAAAGAAAGTATATTTGCAGGAGAACACTTTGTAGTCTGGAAGCTATCTAGTGAATCTGAACCTCAAGGTGTTTATGAAACCTACAGGACCATAGGTGCCTTGAGGTCAATTCAGATCAGTCCAATACGCTTTTAATAGTACCCACCATGTTCAGGTTTCTGTAATTTACTAGTGATTAGCATAGGAGAAAAAAAGAAAAAACGAAAACCCAAATTGGAATAACCTGTCCTTCAACTCTTACCCCTCCCATTTACTGTCCTTACTCTTCATATATCCATCCTTCCAGGCCAACCCTGGCCACTTTCTGGAGAGAAGAGGACAAGAAGAACAAAAGAGTACAGAAAAGAACTTCATTTTTCCTTGCCCTTTTACCCACTGCACCCTCAAATTTGGGTCTGAATCCTGTACACAAGGAATGTTGCACTTGCCCCTTGAGAAGCTTGTTTTTTTGGTGAATGGTTTTTGGCATAGTCTTTGCCTGGGCTTTTAGAAAGGCACTGATCCTTTGTCCTCATCCCAAGGAAGCCTTCTTTGTAGCAACTGAACTTGGACATTGCAGGCCCTGGGCCTCAAACAGGGGCTTCTAAGCAGGAAATGTTAAATGAATAACTATTGTATTAGATCATACTCTCATTTCGCAATTCCATGATAATAAGACATACATAGCCGAAAGACATGGGAAGTTAACTAGAGGTGAAAGTTGCTCCAAATCCAGTATCATTTCACTCTGCTCAGAACTGACTCAAACTCCATCAGGAGAAAGGGTCAAAGAAGCAACTTTAGACATTTCAGGGTTCCCTTTCGAAGCTTTCAGTGAGATCTGTGGCATCAAATGGCATTTGTGAAATATTTTTAATGATTCATGAGTAAATGAGTCAGAAACAGATGGACCCGATTTCACTCTGTTTTTACAGTCATACATATTTTTAAAGAGAAAAAGGCAAAACTATAGATTTTATTAAAAAATTAGGAGCTGGAGGAGACCCTAGAGGTGATCTAGCTCAACCACCTCAATTTACAGATGAGGAAATAGAGGCCAGACAGGATAAATAACTTACCAAGATCACACATGATATGCAGAACCAAGGCTTTAAACTCAGATTTCCCTGACTCTTAAGCAGATGCTCTTCCCATGACCCCTCTTGGTTTCCTCTTTCAGAGGCTTCTCAAACCCCTAGATGTCTAAAGATTGGTTTATTATGTCATAGGACCCAGAATATATTCCCCAGTTTAATTTTGTTTATTTATCTTTTTAAACTCACATCTCGAGTGCTAGACAATTATTAACTAAATTTCCTCTATTAAGAAGGATTGATTTTTGCCTTAATCATGTAGACTGTGGTACGGGGGAAAGGGATTGGATTTGGAATCAAAGGACCTGGGTTCAAACCCCAACTCTGCTACTTGTGTGACTTTGAATAAATTACTTAATTTCCCTGGGTCTCAGTTTCTCAATCTGTAAAATAGAAGATTTGGAGAGATCTCTGACATCCATTCTGGTCCTAAATCTATGGTCCTTTGATCTATTATCCCAAGTCGAGTATGTGTCATTTCACGTGAAATGTTCAGCATTTATGTAATTATTGTGGAAGTCAAACAAAGACACTGACCAGGTAAGTCAGGTCACAGAACAGGTAAGTGAATGTCTGTAGATTTTTAGAATGAGAAGGAACTTTGTGTATGCTTTATAAATGCAACTTCTGAAGGAAATATGGGCATCCAAATTAGCATCTTTGGCTTTTCAGATTCCCCATCTTTCTGTACTGGTCAGGTTGAAACAGTTGCCATAGATTATCTAGTTCCTTCACTGATAATAATGACTTAAATTAATCAAAAATAATTAATAATAAAAATGACTCAAATTAATAAAATTCTCGGACAGCCCTACCGGGTAAATTTTGTAGTTGTCGATTAGTTGTATCTGACCCTGAATGACCGCTTTTGGGGTTTTCTTGGCAGAGAAATTGGAGCGGTTTGCCATTTCTTTTTCCAACTCCTTTTACATATAAGGAAACTGAGGCCAACTTAAGTGACTTGCCTAGGGCCACGTGCAACTAGTAAGCGTCTGAGGCTGAGATACTTGTAAATATTTGAGGTCTTTCTGACTCCAATTCCAACAGTCTATCCACTGCACTGCTGATCACAGATTTAGAGCTACAAGTAAAGTTAAGCCTTATCTAATGGGACCCTTAGGGGCAGCTAGGTGGTTCAGTGGATAGAGCACTGAGCCTGGAATCAGGAGTTCCAATCTGGTCTCAGACACTTGCTAGTTGTATGACTTTGCCTCAGTTTCCCCATGTGTAAAATGAGCTGGAGAAGGAAATAGCAAACCATTCCAGTATCTTTACCAAGAAAACCCTGAATGGTTTCATCCAGGAGTCAGACACAGCTGAAACTACAAAACAATGCAACCCTTATGTTTTGTAGAGAGGTTAAGTGCCTTTGTCTGAGGTAAGAAAGGGAATAAATGGAGAGCCAAGATTTAAACTCCCATCCTCTGACTCCCATTCCAGCACACTTGTCTGATAACTACTCTTTTGTGGTTGAGTCATTTCAATTCTTCGTGACCCTTTTTGGGGTTTTCTTGGAAAAGATATCGAAGTGGCTTTCCACTGCCTTCTCCAGCCCACTTTACAGATAAGAAACTGTGTTGGTAAGCAAAATGGCCTTTGTTTTCTTTGAGTAATTCAGTGTATTTCATTGAGCCTTACTAGGTGCCCAGGCTCAAACCCCTATTAGGTGTGGAACTTATGTGGGTGTGGATTGGTGACTGGGGTGGGGTCCAAGGTGAGGCTGGCTAAGGGGAGGTGCTAACTCTTAAAGCCATGCCTGGTCTTGAGTCTTACTCAGTGCTTAGCCCCAGGCTCTAACCCCTATTAGGTGTTAACCTAACCTATGTGGATGTGAACCTCCCAGGGTCTTAAGGGGAGGGTCTAACTCAAGAGCCAATCATAGCAGCCTAAGTTCTGGTCATTCAGATGACGTTCAATGACATCTGAAACCCCATAAGAAGAGAAGACAGAGCCATTTGCGCAGGGCTCTCACTCGTGATGGTGCTGATGCAGAAACTCTGGGCAGCTGTAGCAGCTGTAGCTAAGGAGCCCTCCAGCTTGTAACCCGGATGCTGGGACTTTGTTAAACTCTGGCAACTATGTATCGGGATTTGAATCAGACAAGTTCTGTCTGTCATGTTTGTACTTTATTTGTATTTTGCTCTGAAGTTCAGGGTGCTGGCTTTTTCCCCTGAACTAAGCGAATGATATTTGTATGCTAAATTAAAGTAAGCTTGTTAACCCCTTAATGTAGCTTTCCTTAGTTAAGCAGATCAAAAGAACCTGTGCTTTTGCAGCGTGCATTCTTGTTGTTGGTCTTCCACCCCCCCCCACAACAGCTGCTAGCCGGATTGTTGGAACAGGAACTGAGGGGGTTAAGTGACTTGCCCAGGGTCACACAGCTGGTAAGTGGCTCAGGCCACATTTGAACTCATGAAAATGAGTCTTCGTGATTCCAAGGGCAGTGTTCTATTCACTGCACCACTTAGTTGCCCTTGACCCCTTTTAGCATTGTTCATTTGGGTTGCAGAGAAACATTCTGGGCTGATTTGGTCAAAGACTGTGTGACCTGGCACCGTCAGTGGAATGTCTGTGTACAAATAACAACTACCTCCAGGTTTTTAGGGTGCTAAAGTCATTTCACACTTCATTTTCTTACTAATGACATGCAACAAAACTCATCCGTGCCTCCACAAAAATATATTTGGGACACAATTTATATTACAAATATGCTTGAAAAATATAGAAGCTTTTTTCACCCCTTCCCCCAAATATCTCAACTTTTAGGCTCCAGATCTAGGTGGTTTAACATTCATAAAGACTTCCTGAATACACAAAAAGTATAGTTGACTAAACATCCAGCAGTGTTTTCAGTTGAAAACTTTGCTGCCGCACCCTGAGAGAGCAACTTTTCAAACTATCTGCATTCCTTTACCTGGGAGGGGAAGGAAATGGTGAAAAAAGTAAATAAAGGAAAGAGCTGGAAAGTTTTTCCTCCTCATTCTTTGCTTTTGTGCCCCAGGGCAGTGAGAAGAGAGGAGAGGAGAGATCAGCTAGCTCTCCTAATGTTCCTTGTTAGGAAAAACTATAAAGGGGCCCCAGTCCTGAGATTAACCTATCTAACAATGGCCCAGGCTATGATACCATACCCACTCCCTCTTAACTCTGGACCCACACGCACTCAGACTAGGTTTGGTCTCCAAGGAGCGTGCCCTTGCAGGGTATGGGTTACACTATTTTTTCTCATACTTTTTGGTTTGTCATGTCTCCACCAGACATGGATATTAGGGAAGGATACAGGGAAAACAGCTTAAATCTTTGGGTTCCTGTCTGGTGGTTTTCCCAAAAGGAGGACAGGTATTTATTTTCTACATACAAAAGAAATTCTGAACACTCACAAAAGTGTATTGACAGAAAGAATTAATAACAACTTAGAACAGTTATATTCCTCCTGGGAGACTGATCATTAAACCTCATCAGAATGCATAGTAATTTGGGGGACTGTTGAATAGGCATTGTTACATTTCACTTTGGCTCTGCACTGTCTCCTCAAAGTCTGTCTATTGACTCTTATTGATGGGCAACAAAGAGTCACTTGCTTGGCCCATATTCTGAATTTTCTTGTTTATTAGGACCTGTCAGTTAAAATTCCTTGGTGTAGTCCTTGAAAATGTAGGGTTATGTACAGCTAATATAAGTTACCAGAGTTGTTGTTGTTTGTCCTTCATTCTCAAAGAGGACCACGAAGGTATAAAACAGTAGGACAGGGAGTGGCCTCATATATAGAGAACTGGCTTCAGAATCAAGCAGACCTAGGTTCAAGGACAGCCTCTTGACACATTCTCACAGTATGACTGTGGAGATATCACTTTAACTCTCAGTGCTTCTAGGAAAATAAGTTTTTAAGTTTCAGAGAAAATGTTAACCAGGATTAATTAACCTTTCCCTCCTTTTTTCCTTCCTTCCTTCTTTCCTTCCTTTTTTCCTTCCTTCCTTCTTTCTTTCCTTCCTTCTTTTTTTTAAATTTAATTTATTTAATATATGTAGTTTTCAGCATTGGTTTTAACAAGAGTTTGAATTACAAATTTTCTCCCCATTTCTACCCTCCCCCCCCACTCCAAGATGGCATATATTCTGGTTGCCCTGTTCCCCAGTCAGCCCTCCCTTCTGTCACCCCACTTCCCACCCATCCCCTTTTCCCTTCCTTTCTTGTAGGGCAAGATAAATTTCTATGCCCCATTGCCTGTGTATCTTATTTTCTAGTTGCATGCAAAAACATTTTTTTTTGTTTTTGAACATCTTTTTTTAAAACTTTGAGTTCCAAATTCTCTCCCCTCTTCCCTTCCCACCCACCCTCTCTAAGAAGTCGAGCAATTCAACATAGGCCACATGCGTATCATTATGTATAACCCTTCCACAATACTCATGTTGTGAAAGACTAACTATATTTTGCTCTTTCCTAACATATCCCCCTTTATCCAATTTTCTCCCTTGACCCTGTCCCTTTTCAAAAGTGTTTGGTTTTGGTTACCTCCTTCCCCATCTGCCCTCCCTTCTATCATCCCCTCTTTTTATCTTCTTCCTCCTTCTTTCCTGTGGGGTAAGATACCCAATTGAGTATGTATGGTATTCCCTCCTCAGGTCAAATCTGATGAGAGCAAGATTCACTCATTCTCCCTCACCTGCCTTCTCTTCTCTTCCTATAGAACTACTTTTTCTTGCCACTTTTATGCAAGATAATTTAGCCCATTCTATCTCTCCCTTTCTCCCTCTCTCAATATATTCCTCTCTCATCCCTTAATTTGATTTTATTTCTTTTAGATATCATCCCTTCATCTTCAACTCACCCTGTGCCCTCTCTCTCTCTCTCTCTCTCTATATATATATATATATATATATATATATACACACACACATATATATATACACATACACATATACATACATACACACACACATATATATACACACATACACACACACACACATATATATATATACATATATATATATATATATATATATATATATATATATATATACACACACATGCATATTCCCTTCAGCTACCCTAATTCTGAGGTCTCATGAATCACACACATCATCTTTCCATGTAGGAATGTGTAACCAGAATGGCCTTTGTTTTCTTTGAGTGACTCAATTTATCTCAGTGAGCTTTACTAGGTGCTAAGCCCCAGGCCCAAACCCCATTAGGTGTTAATGTAATCCATGTGGATGTGAACATCCCAGGATCCTAAGGAAGAACCAATCACCAGAGCCTGAGCTCTGGTGATTCAGATGATGTTTGATGTCTGAAGCCCTATAAGAAGGGAGGACAGAGCCATTTGTGCGGGGCTCTGGAGATGGTGTTGATGAGGAGACTCTGGGCAGCTGTAGTTAAGGAGCCCTCTGGCTTGTAAACCCGGATGTTGAAACTTTGTTGAACTCTGGTAACTATCTGTTGGGACTTGAATCAGACAAAGTCTGTTGATGTCTGTAATTTGCTTGCATTTTGTGTTGAAGTTCAGGGTGCTGGTTTTTTTCCCCTGAACTAACTGAATGATATTTGAATTAAAAGTAAGCTTGTCAACCCTTTCACCTTGCTTTCCTTAATTAAGCAGATCGAAAGAACCTCTGCTGTTGGCAGCTTTCTGGGTGCTGGCTGTGGGTGAATCTTATACACCCACAGAAGCTGCTAGCCAGGTTGTTGAAACAGAATGTAAACAAAACAGTTCCACTTTAGTAAGTCCCTTGCAATTTCTTTTTCTTGTTCTTTTTCTTGATTACCTTTTCATGCTTCTCTTGATTCTTGTATCTGAAAATCAAATTTTCTATTCAGTTATGATCTTTTCACTGAGAAAGCTGGAAAGTCCTCTATTTTATTGAAAATCCATATTTTGTCTTGGAGCATGATACTCAGTTTTCCTGGGTAGGTGATTCTTGCTTTTAATCCTAGCTCCATCGACCTCCAGAATATTGTATTCCAAACCCTTCGATCTCTTAATGTAGAAGCTGCCAGATCTTGGATTATTCTGATTGTGTTTCCACAATACTCAAATTGTTTCTTTCTGGCTGCTTGAAGTATTTTCTCCTTGATCTGGGAGCTCTGGAATTTAGTGACAATATTCCTAGGAGATTTCTTTTTGGGACCTAATTGAGGAGGCGATGGGTGGATTCTTTCAATTTCTATTTTGCCCTGAGGCTCTAGAATATCAGGGCAGCTCTCCTTGATAATTTCTTGAAAGATGATATCTAGGCTCTTTTTTTGATCACGGCTTTCAGGTAGTCCAATAATTTTTAAATTATCTCTCCTGGATCTATTTTCCAGGTCAGTCGTTTTTCCAATGAGATATTTCACATTGTCCTCCATTTTTTCATTCCTTTGGTTCTGTTTTATAATATCTTGATTTCTCATAGAGTCACTAGCTTCCACTTGCTCCAATCTAATTTTTAAGGTAGTATTTTCTTCAGTGGTCTTTTGGACCTCCTTTTCCATTTGGCTAATTCTGCCTTTCAAGGCATTCTTCTCCTCATTGGCTTTTTGGAGCTCTTTTGCCATTTGAGTTAGTCTATTTTTTAAGGTGTTGTTTTCTTCAGTATATTTTTCAGTATTTTTTGGGTCTCCTTTAGCAAGTCATTGACTTGTTTTTCATGGTTTTCTTGCATCCTTCTCATTTCTCTTCTCAATTTTTCCTCTACTTCTCTAACTTGCTTTTCCAAAACTTTGTTGAGCTCTTCCATGGCCTGAGACCAGTTCATGTTTTTCTTGGAGGCTTTTGTTGTAGGCTCTTGCACTTTGTTGACTTCTTCTGTCTGTATGTTTTGGTCTTCTTTGTCAGCAAGGAAAGAATCTAAAGTCTGAGACTGAATCTGGGTGTGTTTTCACTGCTTGGCCATGTTCCCAGCCAACTAACTTGACCCTTGAGTTTTTCAGTGGGATTATGACTGCTTGTAGAGTAAAGAGTACTCTGTTCCAAGCTTGGGGGGATGCACTATTGATTTCAGAGCTGTTACAGCCAGCTCTGCCACACCAGCACCCTTCCTTCCCCAGGAGTCCCCAACCCAGACTGGACTTAGAGCTTCAGCAGGCTCTGCACTCCTGCTCTGATCTGCCACTTCATTCCTCCCACCAGGTGGGCCTGGGGCCAGAAGCAACTGCAGCTGTAGTTCTGTAGCTGCCCCACCTCCACTGCCCCTGGGGTGGTGGCTGAACCACGAACTCTGTCACCCTGTCCCCAGCAACTTTTCCCACTAAACTTCTCTGTTGTCTTTGGTGTTTGAGGGTTGAGAAGTCTGGCAACTGCCACACCTCACTGGTTCAGGGCACTAGGGCCCACTCCACCCGGCTCCTGGTCTGATTGGTCTGTGCAGCCCATGCTGGGCTCTGCTCCGCTCTGCTCTGCTCCCAGCTCCATGCAGGATAGACCTCACCCAGCAACCATCCAGGCTGTCCTCGCCTGGAGCCCTGCTTCCCTCTGCTATTTTGTGGGTTCTGCAGTTCTAGAATTGGTTCAGAGCCATTTTTAATAGGTTTTTGGAGGGACTTGGTGGGGAGCTCACTCTAGTCCCTGCTTTCCAGCTGCCATCTTGGCTCCGCCCCCCTCCTTCCTTCCTTCTTTCCTTCCTTCTTTCCTTCCTTTTTTCTTTCTTTCCTTCCTTCCTTCTTTCCTTTCATCTTTCCTTCCTTCCTTCCTTCTTTCTTTCTTCCCTTCCTTCTTTTCTTTCTTTCCTTCCTTCTTTCCTTCCTTCCTCCTTTCTTTCCTTCTTTCTTTCTGTAAGAAATGGGAGGCGTTTTGTTTCCACAGAACTAAAGGTGTACTTGCCCCACTCCCCCACCCCAGCTTTAGCAGAAACCAGGCCTCAAGGTAGGCCAGGTGAGAGGTCAGAGGCTTGTACACATGTGTATGCTGTTTGAGAAGGCCATCAGGGAAATTAGAAAGGCCAAACAGCTTGAACCAGTTCAAACTTATCTAGGGTCTGGTCTTGGTCCAGAATCCAGACCTACTAATTTGCATAATTTGTATATGTTAAAGAGGGAAAGTAGGGGAGCAAAAGAATGTAGTTTAATCCTACACTAAGGCAAGGAAAATCTAATTAAGTTCACTTTTGCTCCTGCATCCTTATTATCCTATCTATATAAACTGTATAACCTAGGAAAACTATGTAAAACATAAAGATTGTAAACTAACCATAACTCTAGCAGGAGTGGAGGTAATAGTTACCCCTGCTCCTGCAGCTACATCGGTGTGAGTGTTCCAGTGAGCACTACACCCGCTCTCTCGGGGAGCGTAATAAAATGCCTTCCTCTGCCCACTCTGGTCCTGAGTTCTTTGGGTGAGAATGGGCAACTCACATGGATTTTCCTAAGGTTAAGGAAAGGAAAGCAATGAGCAGCGGAAGCTCATCTCGGGCTTACTTCCTGATCCTGCCTTCAGGAGTCCTGTGATCCCCACTGCGATGTTGAGAGGGCTCCCACTCAGGATTCTCCCAGGGAACCCTGTGGTCTGCATAGCCTTCTTAAGGGGCCATCACTTGGGTCCTCCTTAGGGTCTGACCCCTAGCAGTCTCTGTGATCCCCACAGATTAAGGGGGGGCTACCACTTGGTCTTCCTCTGGAAGTCCTGTGGTCTGTACAGCCTGCCCTAGGGATTATCACAGGGTTCTTCCTCAGGACTTTGGCCCTGCCTAGGAAGTCCAGTGATCCCCAAAACTGCATTTCCCACAATTTGGGGAGGTCCAGTGATCCCCAAAATCGCATTTCTCACATTTCCTTCCTTCTTTCCTTCCTTCTTTCTTTCTTTCCTTCCTTCCTTCCTTCTTTTTTCCTTCCTTTTCCTTCCTTCCTTCCTTTTTTCTTCCTTCCTTCCTTCCTTCTTTCCTTCCTTCTTTCCTTCCTTCTTTCCTTCCTTCTTTCCTTCCTTCTTTCCTTCCTTCCTTCCACTTTCCTTCCTTCCTTTCTTTCCCTCCTTCCTTTTTTCCTTCCTTCTTTCCTTCCTACCTCCTTTCTTTCCTTCCTTCTTTTTTTCCTTCCTTCTTTTTTTCCTCCCTTCCTTCCTTCCTTCCTTTTATGTCGGGTGAAAGACCCTCACCAATTAAAAAGTTAATTTATAATAAGGACCCATCTCAAGGTGGGAACAGAAATAAATTTTACTCAATTCTCGAGAACAGGGCGTCCTCTGCCAGAACAGATCTAGCAAAGGAGGCAAAATACAAGAGGCAAAACATCAATAATTATATCTAATACAAGAGAATTCCCACCCACCTCTGACACTTCTCACCATTGGCTGGGAGGCGGGCTTACAATCTGAGCACAAAAGCTTGACGAAGAACCAGGAAATTGAGGCACAGAAACTCTAATTCCCATTCCCTTAGTTAATGGTTACAACTAAGGTGACATCTGTAAATCTAAAGAAGGAGAATAGGATAAGGGGAGGGGAGACCCTCTCCATTCTTTTACAGTACTTTTACAGTAAAGGAAAGCAGGTCACAGTGACCCTATTCTTACCAAGCAAATCTTTAAACCAGAACCAGAAGAAAGTACAAAAAGTTTCAGGGTAAACTTTCCCAGAGGCTGAGCCATCAGACTCTCCCAGCCTCAGACTTTTTCCACTTCCCTATTTCCCTACTTCTTGATTTTTAAACATTTCTTAGTATGGATATAGATATATATTTATACATATGTATAAATTTATTTACCTCACACCCTTCCTTCCTTCCTTCCTTCCTTCCTTCCTTCTTTCCTTCCTTCTTTTCTTTCTTTCTTCTTCTCTTCCTTTCTTCCTTCCTTCCTTTCTTCCTTTCCTCAGACCCCAGAGGGTACCATACCTGCAGGTGCTCTGCCCAAAGGAATGTAAATTTTGATCACTGAAACCTTTTTTTCTTAAGGACAAAGCCTTAAATCCAAATCACTCTGGCCCTCATTAGCCAGCAATAGGTCCCAGCCCAAGCCCAGCTTGGTCGTTATTTGGACGCTGATTGGCTCTGAGTGAATATAAATAGCAATTGTTTCTCTTTTACCCAGAAACCTGGAAGCTCTTCCCTACCTGGAATGATTTTTTTGACAATGTAAAGAAGATATTCTCTGTCTCATTTCTTACCTAGCCTTAATCACAATCACTGAATGAGCATTGTTTCAGTCAAACTGAGACTTTTCAAAGACCTTAGCTTAAAAAGGCCAAGGTCTCTCATGGCATCTTGGGCCATCTCCAGTTGTCATGATCTATTCTTCTAGCCACTGGACCCAGATGGCTCAGGAGGAGAAAGTGGGGCTGGTGACTTTGCACAGGCCTCCCTCACTTAAATCCGATTCATTTTCATGTCATGGTACCACCTCCCTGATGCCATGGTCCTCTTTGAGAATGAAGAACAAACAGCAGCAGCAATAACCAGCATTGGTAGGGGAAGAAGTTTCCTTTCCTAATGAAATCACAGATCAGAAATGAATAAATATATATTAAGAAATTTGTTCAACAAATTGATGAGAAAAAAAGAACTCTCCAATGTTGCCTTTATTTAAGCTTTTTCTCCCTTTTTTAGGAAAGCAAAAGCATTTCCTTCTCCTTTGTGATTCTTGAGTTACTCTGAGACTTTTGTTAAGTCTCTTAGTAAGACAGCTAGTAATGCCTCTATGAAATGCAGAAGGAGGCATACTTAGATATCTGCTGCTTCCTGGAATCAACTTTTGTTGGAGATGATAATAAAAAAAAGCAACGGGGATAGGAATTCTCTAGCGGCAAGAAATCTAGATGAACCTAAAGGGTAGGACCCCATAGCACAAAGTCAGGATTTAAAACTTATAGGCAACCCCGAAATGGAAAGCATGACAAATTAGTGTTCGCTGTTGAGCAGCCGTGTCATTTTGTACAGTTTCAACTTCACCTGGGCACCAAGCCTTGCTCGTTGTTCTTTAGACTCTTCCTCCGACTTAGACTCAAACTCCCACACTGGAGACCCTGGGCCAGCTCATTTTGCCCAGTCTCAGGCTCATTACATTATTCCCCACCCTCTTTGTGACCTCCCCTCTGCCCTTCCAACTACACCCCGATCAACACTAATGGTCACCGAAAGGATATGCTGACCATTTCCCCTACTAGTCTTCTCCCTTCCTGGCCCTGGCTACCACTCCCCTATGTGTGTCGTCTTCCCCAATGAGAATTTAAGTTCCTTGAGGTTAGAGATTGTCCTTCTTATTTGTAAGCAAGAACTATGTGATAGAATGGATATGGTGCTGGGCCTGGAGTCAGGAAGGTACGAGTTCCAATCTAGCCTTAAATACTCCCTAGCCATGTCACTCTGAAACTCTCAGTCTCAGTTTACTCAGCTATAAAACAGGAATAATAACACCTACCTCCCAGGATTGTTATGAGGATCAAATGATTTGATTTTGCTTGGTGCTGATTTTTAAGATAATTAATAAAACCCATTGTCATAGTTCTCTACAGAGTCTATTTATTTTGGAACACTTAATAAAGGCCAAATGAAAATAATGTCACTTTTTTCTCACATTTATAAGCAAATAGGAGGTGAAGCACTATAGAATCAGGCAATTATCAAACGCTTTTTTGAGCTCTACTATGTACAAGGAATTATGGGAGATATACAGATACATAAGTATTTACCATTAAGTAGGTGTTTAAAATATTCTGAAAATAATGGCTACATTTATACTAACAAATGGAAAAGAGACAGATGAGATTTCAGTATAATGCCAAATTACACTTATTTACCCTTAATTTTCTGAGTCCTATACAAAGAAATATCTAGAAATATTTCTAGTCTCTTAATCTGACAGTAGGTCTTAGATTTCAAGGAACAGAAGCACAGCCCGACACTTTGTTGATCAAACTTCTGTGGTTTGTTGCTAGCATTTTGTTGGTTTGCACACAGTGGTTACAGTGAGATATATGCTTATTTGTTTCTTGCCACCCTAAGTTTCAGTTTTGTTTTAGTTCTGAGTGACACAAAATCACGTGTGTCAGTTCCAGGAAACCAGTCTTAGCCAGACTTGTTGGATGCTTCCAAATGGCTCGAGGTCAGGAGGAACACTGCTTTATAACTCAAAAGGACAACGGGAGCTATAGTTTTGCGTAAGTACACAAATCTAGAGTAAGTATATGCTGGGTGCCTTTGAATACCCTCCTCATTATTAAACTAGATAAGGATGAACACAAAAAAATTCCTTCGGTGTCCCAGTTTTTGGACCTATGGACTTATTTTATTATTCTTGTTATAATTAATATATATTATACAGAATTATAATTATTTAATATCTTATAATTCTTATTATATCTTATTCTAGATACTATTATCTTATTCTAGATATTATTATCTTATGATTCTTGTTATAATTAATATATATTATACAGAATTATAATTATTATAATATCTTATAATTCTCATTATATCTTATTCTATATACTATTATCTTATTCTAGATATTATTATCTTATTCTTATTATAATTAATATATTATATAGAATTATTTTATAATTATTATAATATCTTATAATTCTTATATCTTTTTCTAGATATCTTATTATACTTATAATTAACATATATTATACAGAATTATAATTATTATAATGTCTTACAATTCTCATTATACCTTATTCTAGATACTATTATCTTATTCTAGATCTTTTTGCTTCCTGCAACTAGGAGCCCTGAACCTAGAGTTAGTAATATTCGAGTTCAAAGCCAGCCTCAGACACTTACTAGCTATATGACCCTGGGCAAGTCCTTTATCCTCTGCTTGCCTCAGTTTCCTCAACCATAAAGAAGGGATAATAGCACCTACCTCCCAGGATTATTACAAGGATCAAATGAAATTTTTGCAAAGTGTTTAGCACAGTGCCTGGAACAAAGTGGGTACTTTATTATTGCTAGCTGTTATTATTTGTGTCCCTAATGCTTAGCATACTATGTAGTGTAAAATAAGCACTTAATAAACCACTTTTTTATTCACTCACTCTCTCACTCATTCATTCTTTGATTCAATATCCTATTGCTTAAATAGTACTGAACCCTTGATTCCCAAATCCTGGATCTCATCTTCTAACCCCTTTGAATTTGTTTACGATCCTGGCTTTGTCCCATTTTTCAATTAAGATGCCACTACTTCATTGGCTTTTGGTTCAGAAGTATGCAGTACCTGTTAGCAACCCTGGACCCCTTTTCAAATTTGGATAAAGCCCATGATCATTTCACTCTCAAGATTGGTATCTTTAGTCACAACCCTTTTACCCACTCATCCTATGGTGCCTCCCTATTCCCTTGGTTGTCCTTCTGTCTTACTACCTTGCTGCTCCTGAAATCTGTCATGATCAACCATCACCCCACAGCCCCAAACCCCTGAGACACTAAGAAATCCATGCAGATGCAGCTCCTGCTAAGAGGACCGACATATCGACAGAGTTTGGTCAACGTTTTCAGCTTTACTTTATCCTGCCCAGATTTCTATGTGTAACCTGTAGTTTTAAACTAACACTGATAAGGCTCATGTTCTGTGTGTGATAGAGACAGCAGAGTGCTGGGCTTGTGGTCAGGACATCCTGGTTTCAAATCTTGCTTCTATGACTTACTAACTGTGGGCTCCTCAGAGTTATAACTCAGAATTTTTTCACCTGGAGCAAGTAGCAAGTACTGTAAGCCATATCTGTGGTAAATATTGGGAGACCATGTATGGAACAATAAAGAAGAGCAAGAAAGGGTGAGAGAGAACCTTACAACAACTTGGTATCTGGCATTTTTTCCATTTTGAATAATTATGCTGGCATCTACTGGTTCAATGGTGTGTAAATAATAAAAGTGCTGTCAATGCCCTCTAAATTTGTCACCTTAGAGTACAAAGGCCTTGTTGCCCAGTCTTAGTTGTGGCTCTAATTTCAGGCAACTCTTTGGGGCTTATCAACTACAGTTACCAGCTACAGATGGGTTATGATCTGAATTGATAGGAGTTCCTACATCCCCACAGATCTTTCCAGAGTCATATCTCCAACATAATTAGTCACGGCAAGGTGCAAGTTGACAATAATTTGCAGAATAAGTAAATGTATGAACAAATTTGTGAAAAATTCTCCTTGTGCATGTCCTAGTCTCATCTACCCAAGCCTGGTAAAAGCTGTTCCTGGACGAGAACTGATAGTTGCCTAGGAGTTCTTCTTTTAGGTGAACATAAAGCAAGGCCTGACTTTTCATGCCAATCATGTAGTATTCCAGCGGGAATTTGTGTTCACTCAGTGAAGCTGGAGTTTGAATACATCACCTGTTTTGGGGATTTCGTTTTTATTCTAGGTTGATCATGTGGCTAGGTGGTTTAGTGCCAAATACAATGCTGGACCCAGAGTCAGGAAGACCTCAGTTCAAATCTGGCCTCAGACACTTACCAGCTGTGTGACCTTGGGCAAATCATTTCACCCCTGCCCTAGTTTGTCCATCTGTAAAATAAGAATAATGACAGGGTTGACAAGATAACCTTATAGGGTTTTTATAAAGTCAAAATTAGATCGTTTTTACAATAGTGATGATGATGATGATGACGATGCCTGTAGGGTTCTTCCTGGAATTCGTGTAAGTAAAAATAAAATAGAACATGAATAAATATATTGCATACCCCAAACTCAGGCAGCCAGTTAAGCATTAGCTTAGTGTGCTGTGTAGGAAGAATAAAGCTAACTATATGGCCTAATTTAAGGGGATCAGGAAGAGACCTCTGTCCAAAAAAAAAGTATCTCCCTGATTACACATATTGCCTGAAATTTTATGTACTCAACTATTTATTCATTGAAGATTTAGAATCTGACTATGGAATGTTAAAACTAGAATGACTTACAAATCATTTAATCCATCCCAATGGAGAAAGTTAAGTGATTTCCCCAGTGACACAATACTTACAACCTAGGTCTTCTGATCCTCTGTCCCATTTGGAGACTTAAAGGTTAAATGTAAGCTATCTGACATTCCTTCCCATGCCTTTCATTCCACACTGAGAGATAAGACTTAAGATGTAACCACCAAACAGAGACAAATCCATATCAAGGTATAAATGACTAACAAATGTCAAGACCCTTCTGGAGGGCAAGCTTTGCAAAGGAGATGTATTAAGGAAAAAGCAGAAAGACATTGCCAAGGCAGGTGGGTGAAAGGTGCTGAAAGGCAGGGTGAAGAATAAATGCCAAACAACAGCTTTGCCTGCTTTACAATTTCGCTGTAGGCAAAAATCAGTTACCTAGTGTTCTCCTGGAGAAATTGCTGAATGAAGAAGAAAGAAATGATAGTAAATCCCTGGCTCCATGCAATATTTTGCAACAAATCAGTCTCTGTAACTAATGACAACACAGGGCTGCCATGCAAGAATGTCTTTGGGTACTCCAGGTCTCTGCAAATTCATTTTGCTTCCAGGGAAAACTACTCTGATTTGCATTGATTTATAATGAGCTACTACTGGCATGTACCTAGAGGCAATCAACTGCAAGAATGTTTCCAGGCAGGAATATACCTATTCACAGAGCTTGTCTTTCCTCTGAGGCTGTCAAAAGTATCCATTCTTTCCTTCTGTGTCTCAGTTTAGTCTTGTCTACTGTGAACCTACTGGTCTTCTTCCGAGTATTAGTCATAATTCCCATGGTCTCTATTACTTATGATTTAATGTAGCAGTCCCCGGAAGTTCAAAACTAGACCAAAGATGGTCCACTACTATAGACTAGGTGACAAGAAGGTTATAGTGACCTTAAGCCTGATGAACTGATCATCAGACTACTTGGCTTATCTCCAAGTTCTCACCAAGGATGTCTCTGGGAGGAGTCAAATGATTATAGAGGAAGTATCATCCAAACTAAAGAGAAGGCAATCAATTTAAGTAAAATTCATGAGGAACAGATAATTGAGTCTTCCTTGGTTAACTGAGTCCTTGAGGTGGCCAAATTTGCCACATAAGATGTATTCCTTGTGACCTAGGCACTAGCTCTGTTCAGCCTTCTGCTCTGTAAGTTCTTTGACTAGAACTACCAAGTTCTTTCACATCAAAACCAATGAAATATGCATATATATGATATATGTATACATATATATATATATATATATATATACATATATATATATAAAATCAAATACAAAATCACATCAAGCTTTCTTTTTTAGGAAAGGAAATTTCATTCTTTTGAAATTACCTTGAGGCAAACACATTTCCAGGCTTTTTATTCCATCTGTCAATATCTATCATCTGTTTATCTATCTATCTGTCTATATTTTATAGCATGAGCAGAGAACCTTAGCCAAAGTAATTTTAAATTGCAAGGCTAGAATCAGTCATCAGCCAAAACTTAACCAGTGTTAGGAGGATCCTGGAAATGTGTAGATGAAAAAGAGAATCACTCTGGTTAGTTCATAATTCAAACACATTTCTTTTTTTTTTCTTGGAAAATTTTTTTATTTTATTTTTTAAAATTTCTTTATTTAACATATTTAGTTTTCAGCATTGATTTTCACAAGAGTTTGAATTACAAATTTTCTCCCCATTTCTACCCTCCCCCCCACTCCAAGATGACGTATTTTCTGGTTGCCCTGTTCCCCATTCACCCTCCCTTCTGTCACCCCACTCCCCTCCCATCCCCTTTTCCCTTCCTTTCTTGTAGGGAAAGATAAATTTCTACGCCCCATTGCCTGTGTATCTTATTTTCTAGTTGCATGCAAAAACTTTTTTTTTGAACATCTGTTTTTAAAACTTTGAGTTCCAAATTCTCTCCCCTCTTCCCTTCCCACCCACCCTCCCTAAGAAGTCAAGCAATTCGACACAGGCCACATGTGTATCATTATGTATAACCCTTCCACAATACTCATGTTGTGAAGGACTAACTATATTTTGCTCCTTCCCAACCCATCCCCCTCTATTGAATTTTCTCCCTTGACCCTGTCCCCTTTAGAAAGTGTTTGTTTTTGATTACCTCCTACCCCCATCTGCCCTCCCCTACATCATCCCCCCCCTTTTTTTATCTTTTTCCCTCTTCTTCCCTGTGGGGTAAGATACCCAATCGAGTATGTATGGTATTCCCTCCTCAGGCCAAATCTGATGAGAGCAAGATTCACTCATTCCCCCCTCACCTGCCCTCTCCCCTCCTCCTACAGAACTGCTTCCTCTTGCCACCTTTATGGGAGATAATCCACCCCATTCTATCTCGCCCTGTCTCCCTCTCTCAATATATTCCTCTCTCATCACTTAATTTGATTTTATTTCTTTTAGATATCTTCCCTTCATCTTCAACTCTCCCTGTGTCTGCTCTCTCTCTCTCTCTCTCTCTCTCTCTCTCTCTCTCTCTCTCTCTCTCTCTCTTTCTCTCTCTCTCTCTCTCTCTCTCTCTCTCTCTCTATATATATATATATATATATATGTATATATATATACACACACACACACACATATACATACATGCACATTCACTTATATATATATACATACATAAACATATATATATATATGCATATTCATTTCAGCTACTATGATATTGAGGTCTCATGAATCATACATGTCATCTTTCCATGTAGGAATGTAAACAAAACAGTTCAACTTTAGTAAGTCCCTTATGATTTCTCTTTCTTGTTTACCTTTTCATGCTTCTCTTTATTCTTGTATTTGAAAGTCAAATTTTCTATTCAGCTCTGGTCTTTTCACTGAGAAAGCTTGAAAGTCCTCTATTTTATTGAAAATCCATATTTTGCCTTGGAGCATGATACTCAGTTTTGCTGGGTAGGTGATTCTTGCTTTTAATCCTAGCTCCATTGACCTCCGGAATATTGTATTCCAAGCCCTTCGATCTCTTAATGTAGAAGCTGCCAGATCTTGGATTATTCTGATCGTGTTGTCACAATACTCAAATTGTTTCTTTCTGGCTGCTTGCAATATTTTCTCCTTGATCTGGGAGCTCTGGAATTTGGCGACAATATTCCTAGGAGATTTCTTTTTGGGATCTAATTGAGGAGGCGATGGGTGGATTCTTTCAATTTCTATTTTGCCCTGAGGCTCTAGAATATCAGGGCAGTTCTCCTTGATAATTTCTTGAAAGATGATATCTAGGCTCTTTTTTTGATCATGGCTTTCAGGTAGTCCAATAATTTTTAAATTATCTCTCCTGGATCAGTTCTCCAGGTCAATGGTTTTTCCAATGAGATATTTCACATTGTCTTCCATTTTTTCATTCCTTTGGTTCTGTTTTATAATATCTTGATTTCTCATAGAGTCACTAGCTTCCACTTGCTCCAATCTAATTTTTAAGGTAGTATTTTCTTCAGTGGTCTTTTGGACCTCTTTTTCCATTTGGGTAATTCTGCCTTTTAAGGCATTCTTCTCCTCATTGGCTTTTTGGAGCTCTTTTGCCATGTGAGTTAGTCTATTTTTTAAGGTGCCATTTTCTTCAGTATATTTTTCAGTATTTTTTGGGTCTCCTTTAGCAAGTCATTGACTTGTTTTTCATGGTTTTCTCGCATCCTTCTCATTTTTCTTCCCAATTTTTCCTCTACCTCTCTAACTTGCTTTTCCAAATCCTTTTTGAGCTCTTCCATGGCCTGGGACCAGTTCATGTTTTTCTTGGAGGCTTTTGGTGTAGGCTCTTGCACTTTGTTGACTTCTTTAGGCTGTATGTTTTGGTCTTCTTTGTCAGCAAGGAAAGAATCTAAAGTCTGAGACTGAATCTGGGTGTGTTTTCGCTGCCTGGCCATATTCCCAACCAACTAACTTGACCCTTGAGTTTTTCAGCGGGGTATGACTGCTTGTAGACTAAAGAGTTCTATGTTCCACGTTGGGGGGGGTGGGTGCGCCAGCTCTGCCACACCAGCACTCCTCCTTCCCCAGGAACCCCCAACTCAGACTGGGCTTAGATCTTCAGCAGGCTGTGCACTCCTGCTCTGATCCGCCACTTAATTCCTCCCACCAGGTGGGCCTGGAGCCGGAAGGGCCCCAGGGCTGGGGCCAAACCTCTAACTCCTTCCACTCCTGCAGCTTTTCCCACTAACCTTCTCCTCTGTCTTTGGTGTTTGTGGGTTGAAAAGTCTGGTAACTGCCGCAGCTCACTGATTCAGGGCGCTAGGGCCCGCTCTGTCCAGCTCCTGGTCTGGTTGGTCCCAGCTGCTCACGCTGGACTCTGCTCTGCTCCGCTCCCAGCTCCCAGCTTCCAGCTTCCAGCTCCGTGTGGGATAGACCTCACCCAGAGACCATCCAGGCTGTTCTAGGCTGGAGCCCTGCTTCCCTCTGCTGTTTTGTGGGTTCTGCAGTTCTAGAATTGGTTCAGAGCCATTTTTATAGGTTTTTGGAGGGACTTGGCGGGCAGCTCATGCTAGTCCCTGCTTTCCAGTCACTATCTTGGCTCCACCCCACAATTCAAATACATTTCTGAAGTACCTACCCAAAGTAAGTCTTCAAGATTGTTAGAGAGATCTTGGATCAAACGACTACAAAAACTTGACTTACTGGACTAGTTTGTCTGCACAGTAAGAATCAGCTACAAAGGAGTTATATGAAGGTACCTTCCAGTTTTTCTGCATTTCCCAGAATCACAGAATTTCAGAGTTGGAAGGAATGTTAGAGGCCATTTCACTAATACATGCATGAGCAAGATATTTTCCATGTAGCAGAACTGACAAGTGGTCATCCAGCCTTTAATTTAAGATCTTTAACAAGGGAGAACCTACAACCTCCTGCAGCAGCCCCTGCCATTCTTGAATAGCTCTAATTATTAGAAAGTTTCCCCTGACATCAAACAGATCTTCCTTTCTGCATTCCTCTTCTGAATTGCTACTTATTAGCCTATCTGAAGCCAAATGAATGGACTCTTCTCCACATGACAGATCTTCAGATATTTAAGAACAACTGTTATGCCCTATAAGTCTTCTCTTTTCCATGCTAAATATCCCTAGTTCCTTTAATTGATTCTCTTATGGCATGAACTATAGACTTTTCCCCATCCTGGCTTCCATCCTCTAGTCCAGAGTTTCTTAACCTTATTTGCTGAAACTTTTGGCACTTAGAGCCTATGGACACTTTCTTTGAATAATGTTTTTAAATACATAAAATAAAATATATAAAACTACAAAGAAAACCAATTCTAGTGAAAGGTAGATTTCAATTTTTTTAAAAAGTTCATTAATTCTAGATTCAGAACCCCTGCTCTCTCCTTTATCTTTAGGGTAAATTCTCCAATTTATCCTAAAACATATTGACTAGAATAGAACACAATACTCCTGATGTCATCTGACAGGGACAAAGTACAGTGGGACTATCACTGTCTTCTTTCCCCCAACAATACTGAAAATGGCTTCAGAACACTAAAGAATTACCCAATACTTCCATTCACCAGAATATGCTGGGTTCTTGGAGTGGGGTCTTTAAGCAAAAAGTATGATTGAACATGAAATTTGGTCATCTTTCTCCACCTCCAACTGTTTTACAGGGAAACTATTCTCAATTCCAGAAAAAGTTGAACATGTGTTTAGCATTCATTCTGTTCAAGAAACTTCATGGCACCTCACTTGGTATTCAGGGAATCCTAGAACAATGACTTTCTAAAAATTTCTGCCCAAAGGCAAGAACAGATATGCAAACTTTGAATAGAGAATCCTGACAAAATACTACCTCAGCATTTCTAAAGTTTGAAACTTCACTCCCAATCCATAATATGGATTATATATGGTCATAATATGGTCACCAATAGATATTTGTTATACATGAAAGATAAATCATAAATAAGAACATAAATCAGAACTCGAGCTGGTTTATGGCTGAACCAAACTCCAGTTTCTCATTGAACTGATTCTAGCCAATTTAACAAAAAGCAACTTCTTATTAGAAGGGGAGTAATAAGAGGAGTTATCAGTTAATTTGAGACATTCCCCCCATCAATCTGATGATATAACAGGGTGTGGGCCACCGATTGAGGGTCTATGGCTAATGGCAGGTGAGCAAGTTATTTAATCAAGAGAACAGGATTTCCCTAGCTTAGCCCGCAGAACCCTGGCCTCTGTGTACTTGGCTATTCTTAGATCAACCATTCAATCATAAGGAAGGTCAGAATGCTTGATCTAATCCTAAATGCACACTGCATTGCATATTTCATTCAGATTGTACCTTCTTAGGTACCACATCTAAAATTATTCCCCCCACACTCATAGCAAGTAAATTGACAGTATTAAAATAATTAATAGAACCAAGTGAAGCCTAGAACACCATGAATGACTTTACCTAGTTCACAGAGCCACAGTTTAGGAAGTGAACCATTCTCTGTTGTATAGCTCTAACTGATATCACCTACTTTGCATAAAGACTCTAACTCATGAAGGGGTAACTTTTCAATGAAGAAACCGAAAGTATACATAGTCATATAAATGCTCTAAATCATTATTGATTAGAGAAATGCAAATGAAGACAACTTTGAGATATCATCTCACACCTAGCAGATTGACTAAAATGGCAGACGCCCATCAGTTGGGGAACAGCTAAACAAGCTGTGATATATGATTGTGATGAAATAGTGCTATGAGATAGGAAACGATGAGCTGGTGGTGTTTAGTAAAGCATGGCAAGACTTGGACATATGAAAGAAGATACTATTTACCTCTACAGAAAGAACTGACAAATAGAAACATGTATAGTATGGTCTTACATATATGTATATGTGTACATATGTATATATGTGTATGTGTATAAATATCTCTGCGTGTATATGTATGTGTGTGTGTGTGGGCATGTGTTTCATTGCAGCCTTCTCTAGGGTGGGGTGGGGAGGGAGGAAATAAAATAAAATTAAAAGTGCACAGCGGAGAAAAGAAAACTTAGAAGGAAGCACAGAAAGTCTGGGTAGCTTTAAAACCAATGTGTAGTATTTATTGCATAGTTTTAAAAAAAGTAAATAATTTGACATGGAAATTTATTGTTTTATATTGAATCCTCTCTTTAGGTCCTACTATGTACAGGAGACTTTTTTGCCCCTCGTTTTCTATTTAAGTTTAAAATGAATAAAAAACTAAAAAAAGGACTCTAACCCTGACTTTACCTACAAAGTCCAGAAGCTTGCCATCTTATCCCACATGGGCTCAAACACTCAGGGGCAAAGAGGCAGGGACAGTTGGCCTTGGTGGCCAATCCTGTGTCTCGCCTAATCTGCTTTCAGTGCCAAAAATCTTCCAGTGGATCCATTCACAATAATGGCCTTAGCGTGAAGGGAGATAAGTAACAAGAAGAAAATGGTTTGAAGAGAAAGGCAGTGTAGACTAGTGGTTAGAGAGCTGCAGAGTCAGAAAGACCTGAGTTCTTGGCCTTCCTGCATCCTGTCCTGACCATGTGATTCTAGGCAAGTCACTTATCCTCTTGATTCCCCAGGCAACTCTCTAAGACTATAAAGTTACATAACATTTTTAAATTTAAATTGGTAGGTAGAATTTCCTTACTGTTGCTGTTGTTCAGTCGTGTCTGATTCTTCATGACCCCATTTGGGGTTTTCTTGGCAAAGATCCCAGAGTGGTTTGCCATTTCCTTTTCCAGCTTATTTTACAGATAAGGAAACTGAGGCAGACAAGTTCAAGTGACTTTCACCGGGTCACAGAGCTAATAAGTGCTTGAGACCAGATTTGAACTCATGAAAATGAGTCTTCCTGACTCCAGGCCCAATACTCTATACACTGTGCCACCTAACCACCCCAATTCCCTTACTAAGAATTCCCTTTGCCAACGAAATCTCCAGTCCAAGTTAAAAAAAAGGTAATTGAGGTATGGCTGGCTATGGAGAATACTATTCTCTTTAGCACAGGGAAGATGGTTTTTCATTATATGGTTCAGATGCTCCATCTGCTCTTGGACATAAGGAGGCCTCCTCCCTTCATCATCCTGCATAGAACATTGGAGGCAGCCTAATTACAGGGTTTCTTGCTACAGTCAGTTCCCCAGTGGAAGAGTCACATCCATCATTTTTCAGCTCTATTGAAATCGTCATGTGCGAAAAACATCTCTCTTCCTCCCTCACCCTTTTCAAAAGCACCTGGGTACCATGGTGACCAGCATGATAATCACAGGTAACTGGGCAGACCAGTCAACATCGAAGCGCATGCTGTTCCACAAACAGAAGATAGGTCACTTGCACACAAGTCACTGAAAAAGAATGATTCAAGGCCATAGTGAAATGGAATTTAGATCAAGGCAACGTTGGTATCAATAGTAGGGTCATAGCTGTGCTTACAAGCAGCTTCTGGCTGGTACAAAACAATCAGGCAGGAGAGGGTTTAGTTGAAGTAATAGCATAGGGTGTGTGTGTGTGTGTGTGTGTGTGTGTGTATGCGCACATGCACTAAGGCTAAGCTACTCTTTACCAATAATTTGGGCAACCTTATAGTACAAATAATCTGCTACCAGTGTAAGGAAATGAGCAGTGCAAGGTCATATTCCAGACTTTTTTGATGTATGTGATTGAATTCCACTCAACAAATAGTCATTAAATGCTAAATGATTATATGGTCCTATGATCTTTAAAGCCCCTTCCGGTTATAATCCTAGGAATATTTTCACTACGTACTTCATGGAACATTTGAAAGGGAAATGCTTTGTAAGCCTTACAGAAAAGCCTATAGAAAAGTCTGCTGTTATCATGACCATATGGTAGGGAAAAGGTGCTGGAATAGTAACTTAATCTAATTCAGTAGTAAGGACTGTGTGCTGCCCACTGTTCCTCTCCAGTGTTTTACAGGTACTGCCCAACAATAGACAGAATTTTGGGGCTGACTTCCAAGAGCACTCTCTGACTCTCAGAGTGCTGTCTGCCTCTCTGCCCTTCACTTTTTCCTTTTTGTGGGTAGTAACATTCCCCTCTGCTAGTCTAACAGTTTGTTATAAGGAAATATCCAATCAGATCATGGAACAGTTCTTATCCTACTACACAGAACTCCTCCTTGACACCTTCCCTGCTGCATTCAAATGAGGTGATTTCATTTACAAAGATATAACAGGATACAATTGTAACATTAGGGATATTTTTTTTAAATTTAAAAATAAAATTTATCAATGCACCCAACATAGACAACTCTCACCATTTGCTTATGTAATTCTTGGAATAAATGAAACCTCTCTTTTGGTAAATAAGCCAAAACTCCAGAAATTTAGTTTTTGCGTCATAGCTGCTTCCACAGGAAGCCAGTAAGACATCTGCCTCAGAGATTTCTCATTCATGGCAATGTCTACCACAAGTTCAGTGTCTACTGGTGTAGGTGGTGAAGGCACTCAATGTTCTTCTGTGGTTCTGTCTTTCAAGGCAGTAGGGGCTCAGGCCCCCTGACAACTTCTTGCCACAATACATCTCCTTCCCTAGATCCCAGCTCTTCTATCATGCTTCATTTAGTTGCATCGATCCCCTTTCATACTATCCAGTATGAGGGGAAGAGATCTGTTCCCATAAAGGAAGGATGTACAGCCTGTACAGTCATGTGTCATTTCCCTAAATATATTTTTTTTAATTTTATTTTAGACTCGAGGGCCAGAACAAAAATACAGAATAGAGAAAAGAAACAAAACATATCATAAACTTAAATACTGAAACTTAAATACAAAGTAAGAAAGAAAAAATGCCATGTGCATAGCAGAAAGTAAGAGAGGATTCGAAATATATAACAATAAATTTTCATATCAAGAAAGCCTGTATGATTAATAATACACATTATGTTGAGAATTGTCCATCTTTTCTTTGCTGCCTTGTAAGTTTTCTTTTGTTCTCTGCTGCACACTTTTACTTTGTTCTTTTTTCCCTCCCCCACCCCCCAGAAGGCTACAATGAAGTTTAGATGTTTCTCTACAGCTATAGATATATGCATACACACACACTTACACATATGCATACATATATAGACACATACTCTCCCAAACATACTCTACTACTGATCGTTGTTTTTATGTTTGTGCATGTCTCTTGTTTCCTATCTCTCCTGACTCCTTTACTTTACTTCTACCCACTACCTTGGCCTCCTATTACTTGCATACCCCTCCTCCAAGGATCCCTCCCCATCTTTCCATTCCCATAAATCTAAACATCCTTCTATACCCCCTTTTACCTATTCCCTCATTCTCCCCTCTAAAAATCCTTCCGTTGTCCTCTCCCCTTCCCTATGCCCCTGCCATTTTATTTCTTCTAAATTTAGAAGAATTTTATACTCTTCTAAATATATATGTGTTGTTCGCTTTTAGACCCATTCCCGATGAAAATAGGTTACTAGAACTACCAACCTTCCTCCCCCATCTAATTCCTCTGTATCCATTCTTCCTCTAGCACTTCGTTTGTATAAAATAATTACTCTTTTTAGCTGTTCCTAAATGGTTTTACTTTTTAAATTCATATCATAGTCAAGTTTAGCTTAATTTTTCTTATGAACTCACCAATTATTAATAAGAATCTTAGACATACCTTTTACACATATAAAAGGTAAACAGTCTGTCCTTATGAATCCCTTATAATCAGTCTTCAGTATGTACCTTATGTTTCTCTTGGTTCTTATATGTCGAATCTTCTATTAAGTTCAGGATTTTTTTAAACAAAGTCTTGAAAGTCTGAGAGTTTATCAAATGTCCATTTTTTTTCATTCAAGATAATACTTAACTTTGCAGGGTATGATATTTTTGGCCAGAGCTCCAGTTCTTTTGCTCTTTGATATATTGTGCTCCAAGACCAGCGGTCCTTTAATGTCTCTGCGGCTAGATCTTGTGTAATTCTAATTGTGGCACCATCATATTTAGATTCTTTTAATCTTGATGCTTTTAACATTTTGTCCTTGAGCTGGGGGTTTCAGAATTTGACTATGATATTCCTATGAGTTTTCCTCATAGGATCTCTTTTAAGTGATGATGGATGGATTTTTTCTGTTTCTACTTCCCTACCTTGTTCTAATGCTTCAGGAAAATTCTCTTTAATTATTTCTTATATTATTGTATCAAGATTCTTTCTTATCATAATTTTCAGTTAGTCTGATTACTTTTATATTTTATCTTCCTGATCTATTCTCCAAATGTTGTTTTTCTTATAAGATATTTCACTTTCTCTTTTATTTTTCATTATTCATATTTTGTTTAATTATTTCTTGATCTCTTATAATTTCACTGGCTTCACTTTCCCCGATTCTAATTTTCAAAGTTTCATTTTCCTCCTTAAGATTCTGGATCTCCTTTTCTAATTGGTTGACTTTTCTTTCATAACCTTCTTGTTTTTCTTGGATTATTCTTATTCTTATTTTTGTTTTTCAGTTTTTCCTCCATCTCTGTCATTTGATTTTTTAAAAGTCTTTTTAAAGATCTTCTATAAATTCTTTTTGGGCAGGTGACCATTTGGTGTTACTCTTTGGGGGTTTCTTTACTTCAATATCCTCCTCTGAAGATGAATCCCGGTCATCTCTATTACTACAATAGCTTTCTATGACTGGATTCCTTCTCTTTTGCCTGTGCATTTTTTCTGGTAATATCTTGATATTTGTAATTACCTCTAGCCCTGGGGTATTGGAAATGGTGCCTCTTGCCCCAGATCTTTGAGTCTCCTTTCTAGCCTGTAACCAAAGCCAAAACTCCAACCTCTGTAAGTACCCACAGCCAGGGGCTTTCTGCCCCCTGCTTCTGCACTCACCAGGCATATGATAGTTCCTTCTTGCCCCCACCACTCTTCAAAACACAGCTGGGTCTCCATTTCCCCAAATCTATTTCACACATTCAGTTCAGCCCCTCTTAAATAACTCATCCTTTGGCTTGATTTCATCCAAACTCTAGTTCTGACACCTTATTGGTGAGGTCCACGGGCTAACTCCTTGCCCAGGCAGATTGTATCATTATCATCTCCCTATCTTTATCCACTCGCCCATCACCCATGGGTTAGGAGAGAAAATAAGGCTGAGAAACATTTCATCAGCTATTTTGTCATATATAGAAAATTACTATGTCATCAGCTAAACCTATGGGAACATTGAAAGATGATGCTATAGATGGAACCATAAGGCTGGAAGAATTGTCAGAATTGTGAATGCTCATCAGTTTAACAACAGGAAATTTAAGAAATCATCACCAGTTGACAAATAAACTTTAATCCAGGGTTTTCTCCCATTCTTTAAGTTACTCCACTTGTAGTGCTAAGAAGAAAGAGATGGTTTTGATGCCCCACCTCTCATCTGTAAGTACATTAACAATGTGCTCCTTAAGATACAGAAGAGAGAAAAAAAAACCTTTCTAGGATGCTCTAAGTGGCTAAACTTCTCTCCAGCCACAACCTCAGCAAAATGTTCCAAAGTTGATTTTCCTGAACTAATCTGCAACATTTTGGGACTTCAAATGACATTTATTGGTAGAATCTACAAATAACAGTCACCAGTGTCTTGGGATTATGAAATACTCCTAGGATAAAGGTATGGTTCATACCATTTTGGAGCAAAATAAAGGAAATTAGCAAGTACATGCTAGAACCAACTCAAGCTACCTACCGTTAAACTTTTAGTGTGAACCTTTACACCTCGGAATTAACAAACACTACAAATCATGACTTTATTGTTTTATTGTTTGGCTAGATTTAGGTCTGTCACCTGGCTAACTCTGGGCAAGTCTCTGGGTCTCAGTTTCTTAATTCATAAAAATGATGAGTTTGAACTAGATGATCTTTAGATAATCTTTCAAGTTCTAAAATTCCATGGGCTTATAATGTAACATTTTAAAGAGGAAATATTGTTAATGCTGAATTTTTTTCACAGAACTCCTTTTTATCTTGTGCAAAACACTAGGGTTCCATAGAACAATTTGGGTTCTACTAGGACTCTTAGCCATTACTTCAAAGCGACAGAGTAATTTGGTGATGTCCTGGACCCATTGTCATCACCTCCTTATGTTTTTATAAATCCCAGCTGGATTGGTTATAATCAATCCCTGAGATACTTAGAATAGCTAGTCCTGATCTTTGGTCTTATTATGTGAGGAATTATTCATCTATCAGCAAATAAGAAGGTGGACATTGCATAAAATACTATTACAATTGGATATATTGTTATAGAAATTTCAGAAATTTAAACATTCACAACAGTGTTGTGTTTGGTAAATAAATGAAATGCGAAGACTTCACAGGGGAGGCAAGAAATAGGAAAATGAAAAAAAAATTCTGAGGCCATGAGAGTCTGCTGGCTCAGTCTCTGGGAAACTTTTTGTTCTTTCTTCTGGTTCTGGTTTAAAGATTTGCTCCGTAGGAACAGGGTCATAATGACCTGTTTTTCTCTACTGTAAAGAAAGGAGAGGGTCTCCCCCTCCCCTTATCCTATTCTCCTTCTTTAGATTTATAGATGTCACCTCAGTTGTAATCATTAACTAAGGGAATAGGAATTGGAGTTTCTGTGCCTCAGTTTCCCGGTTCTTTGTCTAGCTTTCATGCTCAGCCTGTAAGCCTACCTCCCAGCCAATGGTGAGAAGGGTCAGAGGTGGGTGGGAATTCTCTTGTGTTAGGTATAATTATGGGTGCCTAGCCCCTTGTAAAGAGCCTCCCTTGCTGGATTCGTTCTAGCAGGGATGCCCAATTCTCGAGAATTGAATAAAATTTATTTCTGTTCCCACCCTGAGATGGATCCTTATTAACTTTTAATTGGTGAGGGTCTTTCATCCCACACAGTGTCATCTTCCCCAAAAGGAAAAATAATCACAAGTTTTTTCTTAGGATTGTGAGGAAAAAAGAGTAATAAAAAAGTTGGCATCAGAGCTTTGTGGGAAAAGCATCATATTTGAAGTTTAGGAGAAATAATTTTGAAGACCAAATCTGCCACTGAGTGATTGTAGGCTTAAGATGGCCTTTCATGACCTTTCATAGTTTCAGCTTCTTCATCTATAAAATGTGAAATTAGATTAGAGCAGGACTGGCAACCAGCAGCCTGAGGTCCTCTGTCTGTATTTGCATGGGAACTAAGAAGGGTTTTTACATTTTAAAATGCAATTTTATTTTAAAATATAAAAACCATTCTTACCTCACCAGTCTACAAAAGCAGGTGGCAGTCCATGTTTAGCCTTAAGCATTAGTTTACTGGGCCCTAGATGAATGAGAGGGGAAGGGAGAGAGAAGAGAGGAAGGAAGGAGAGAGAAGGGAAGGAGAGAGGAGGGGAGGAGAGAGGAGAGGAGAGAAGAGGAGAGGAGAGAGGGAGAAAGACAGGAGGCAACTAAGCTCAGATGACAGAGCAGTGGGCCCAGAATCAGAAAGATCTGAGTTCAAATGTGATTTCAGACACTTACTAGCTGTGTGACTCTGGGCAAGTCTCTTAACCTCTGTTTGCCTTAAATCCACTGGAGAAGGAAACGGCAAACCACTCCAATATCTTTGCGAAGAAAACCCCATGAACAGTATGGTCCAAGGGGTCACAAAGAGTTGGACACACCTGAATGCCTGAACAAGGTTCCTTCCATCTTCTGACATTAAGTGTTTCTGTGAGGTCAATCTTGTCATCTTATCAGATTATCTCCATCAAACTATCATATGTTCTGGTGGTAGACCATAATCCACTTTCCATCCATATACTCACTGTCCCCCTCACATCTTCGAACTTACTCTTTCTGACCCACATGTGTAAGGATTTGAGAACCCCGGTGTAACTATCATTCATGTATGCTCAGGTAACTACCCCACATTCTTTGTATCCTTTTAAGTTCAGAAATCTTTCTACCTACAACTAGGGGCATTTTGGAGTCAAGCACCCCCAGGCTCTGGAGAACCAATTGTTAAATTTTCAGTACAAGTAATTACACCTTGGAAATTGGTAAACACTACAAATCCAGGCTTGATTCATTGTTTTGTCCGTGCAACAGACATAAGAAAGTGGTGGATAAAATGTTAATAATGCAGATTACACTTATAAATGTATCATCAGTATGTTTTCCGCAGAGAGCCAGCTATTAACCATTTACCAACATACCTTTGCCTAAAACTCATGAGTTCCCTCTGATGTTTTTACTTTTATTCTAGTTAGCCCAAGAACCCAAGAAAGACATATAATGAAATAACATGACAATAACAATAGAACATTCCTTCCCTCTGCAAATAAATCTCAAGTTCAGTATCCCACAAACACACAGTTACTCAGTAGGAAGAGTGGAACTGGAACTCCATAGAAATCACTTGTGGTGTATATACACACACACACACACACACACACACACACACACACACACATATATATATATATATATATATATATATATATATATACATATATATGTAGGGGATATACGTGGCCAGGGCAGCTTTATAGAGGGGTGTCCTTACAGGAAACATATGCATAGGCACATGCATAGAGGGAGTGATTCTCAGTTCTACTGTGGCTAAGCTGCTGGTGTTTTCTGGTGACTGTTGTTGCACTTATTTCTGTTGGACCTGTTCCTCCCTGGACTAAATATTGTTATCCATTTATCTCTGCCATCTACTCCTTTACTTGGTATCCCTGCTACTCTGTACCAGGTATGACATCTCTGCTATAATTGTTCTTTAATAATGTACCTATCTGCAGGGGCAATTATTCCCCATCCATGAGGGATGCTATGATTAGTAAGCCTCTCCTCTGCAAAGGGGGATTATAGCTCTCCTCAGTCAGCCCTCCCATTAATGACTAACAAAAATTCTTCACCACAGCTAGCCTGCATCTAAAGTTAACAAAGGCACAGAATGAGTTCAGTACTTCTGTTTGAACTCTCCTTAAAACTATTCTCTTTGATTCTTCTCTGAATCGCTTGGTTCTTCAGTTAACTATCCTTTTCTCATCTGTCTCTCTCAAGTTTCTCATTTGAACTTTCATCTAACTTACGGTCAGAAACCTTGTTTAGTTCTTAAGTATTATTATGAGCAACTAGGCGGAGCCATAGTGCACAGAGTACTGGGCCTGGAGTCAAGAAGACTCATCTTTATGAGTTCAAATCTGACCTCAGACACTTACTAGCTGTTTTACCCTGGGCAAATCATTTGACCCTGTTTGCCTCAGCTCCTCATCTACAAAATGAGTTAAAGAAGGAAATGGCAAAATGCTCCAGTATCTTTGCTAAGAAAACCCCAAATGGGGTCATGAAGAGTTGAACATGACTGAACAACAACAATAACAAAATTATTACATACAGAACAGAAAATTCAAACAGAAAGTGAACTTCTTGACACTGAGGTAAATACACTTTTAACCACCTTTTCCTATCATTTTCCTCTGCCTTTTGCAAATAGCAAATAATTAGTGCTGCTTAGAGAAGACTTTCCCCAGCAATACCTTATAGCCTTATTTCTACCAGCTCTCTTTATACGAGCAAAGGAAAAATAAGTTATGTTTTGAGGTTCACATAGCTTTCACCTTCTGCTAATTATATCCTGAATCTAAGAAGAATAAGATGTACCCTCAAGGCTGTTATTAGAAGTGGTGAAAGAAACTAGACTCTGGGTATATGGAAGGAAATTTCTGCGAGTGGACTATACATTGACAAGCAATAGATCTGATTAGAGAATCAGAATGTTCTCAAGGGAAGTATAGAGAGTTCCTTAGAGGAAAAAGTAGATAGAGAGTGGGAGGAGTGAGGATTAGTGAGCCTGTGGATGGGAGGGGAAGAGGAAGAGGGAAGGGGAGGAAAGACAAGAGAGAGAGAGAGAGAGAGAGAGAGAGAGAGAGAGAGAGAGAGAGAGAGAGAAGAGGGGAGTGGAGGGGAGGGGGGGAAGGGAGGAGAGGAGAGGAGAAGGGAGGGGAGGGGAGGGGAGGAGGAGAGGACAGGAGAGGACAGGAGAGTACAGGAGAGGACAGGAGACAGAGACAAAGATAAGAGGGGAGTGAGAGAAGAGTAGAGAAAAGGAGAGGAGAGAAGGGGAGGAAAGGGGAGGGGAGGGGAGAAAGAGAGAGACAGGGAAGAAGGGAGAGAGAGAGAAGAGAGAGAAGAGGGAGGGGAAGTTGATTGAGATAGTATCATCATGTGTGAAGAAGTGTTGGAAGGCTGGGAACCTTGTAGGTTTGCATGTGAGAGTCAGAAATATGTGGAGAGTAGGGAAGCAGTTTGTACCTGAGAATTAGGGATTGATGTGTTCAAAATTATAGTGCCTTCACCTGGACGCAATGAGTCTAGGACTAGGAAAATGTAATGAATAGCCCAGTCAGATTCCATGTGGAATAGTATATCTGAAAGGCAAGCTTCTGAGCTCCCTGTAGCCCAGAGAGTCTTAATCTTTTTTGTCATGAGGCCCTATGGCAGCCTTATGGACTTCTTCTCAGAAAACATTTTTAAATATATGAAACAAAATATGTAGTGTTATAAAGGAAACCAATTATATTGCGATACAATTATCAAAGGAAAAAAAATTTAAACCCAAGTTAAGAACCCTTTATGTAGACTCTATTTTAGGAAGAGGGTGCCTGGGTGCAGGCCAGGGACTTGTGTCCACAAAAGCTTAGAGAACAGGTCTCCAGTGGTAGTTTGTAATAGGCTTCTAAAACCATGGAATCACATGAAAACTTGGCAAATGCCCCTTCTTGCAGTTGGCTAATCAAAGATAAGAAAAGATAAACGTGATGATGAAAAGGATTTTTAAGACATGACAGGATATAATAAATCCCTCACTAATTGAGACCCCATTGTCCATCCAGCTTTGTATTTTGACTCTTAAAGAAGCACCAAGAGACACATTGTGATAAGGCATAGTTGTTGCCACTGACTCCAACCTCAAAAGCTAGATTTTCAGTTCCAAAGGTGCTTAGATTCACTTAAAAGTCAACTATGATGAAGATGGCGGCTGGTAAGCAGGGACTAGTGTGAGCTCCCTACCGAGTCCCTCCAAAAACCTGTAAAAAAATGGCTCTGAACCAATTCTAGAATGGCAGAACCTACAAAACAGCAGAGGGAAGCACGGCTGCAGCCCAGGATAGCCTGGATGGTCTCTGGGCGAGGTCTATCCCACACGGAGCTGGGAGCTGGGACCTGGGAGCTGGGAACGGAATGGAGCAGAACCCAGCCTGGGCGGCGTGGACCAACCAGACCAGGAGCCAGGCGGAGGGGGCCCGAGCGCCCTGAATCAGTGAGCTGTGGCAGTTACCAGACTCTTCAACTCACAAACACCAAAGACAGAGGAGAAGGTTAGTGGGAAAAGCTTCGGAGTGAAAGGAGTTTGCGGTTCAGCTTCCAGCCCCGGGGACAGCGGAGGTGGGGCAGCTACAGCTGTTGTTGCTTCCGGCCCCAGGCCCACCTGGTGGGAGGAATTAAGTGGCGAATCAGAGCAGGAGTGCACAGCCTGCTGAAGATCTAAGCCCAGTCCGGGTTGGGGGTTCTTGGGGAAGGAGCAGTGCTGGTGTGGCAGAGCTGGCACATCCCCCCAAACGAGGAACATAGAACTCTTTAGACTACAAGCAGTCATACCCCGCTGAAAAACTCAAGGGTCAAGTTAGTTGGTTGGGAATATGGCCAGGCAGCAAAAACACACCCAGATTCAGTCTCAGACTTTAGATTCTTTCCTTGCTGACAAAGAAGACCAAAACATACAGCCTAAAGAAGTCAACAAAGTGCAAGAGCCTACACCAAAAGCCTCCAAGAAAAACATGAACTGGTCCCAGGCCATGGAAGAGCTCAAAAAGGATTTGGAAAAGCAAGTTAGAGAGGTAGAGGAAAAATTGGGAAGAAAAATGAGAAGGATGCGAGAAAACCATGAAAAACAAGTCAATGACTTGCTAAAGGAGACCCAAAAAATACTGAAAAATATACTGAAGAAAACAACACCTTAAAAAATAGACTAACTCAAATGGCAAAAGAACTCCAAAAAGCCAATGAGGAGAAGAATGCCTTAAAAGGCAGAATTACCCAAATGGAAAAAGAGGTCCAAAAGACCACTGAAGAAAATACTACCTTAAAAATTAGATTGGAGCAAGTGGAAGCTAGTGACTTGATGAGAAATCAAGATATTATAAAACAGAACCAAAGGAATGAAAAAATGGAGGACAATGTCAAATATCTTATTGGAAAAACGACTGACCTGGAAAATAGATCCAGGAGAGATAATTTAAAAATTATTGGACTACCTGAAAGCCATGATTAAAAAAAGAGCCTAGATATCATCTTTCAAGAAATTATCAAGGAGAACTGCCCTGATATTCTAGAGCCAGAGGGCAAAATAGAAATTGAAAGAATCCACCCATCACCTCCTCAATTAGATCCCAAAAAGAAATCTCCTAGGAATATTGTCGCCAAATTCCAGAGCTCCCAGATCAAGGAGAAAATATTGCAAGCAGCCAGAAAGAAACAATTTGAGTATTGTGGAAACACAATCAAATAACCCCAGATCTGGCAGCCTCTACATTAAGAGATCGAAGGGCTTGGAATACAATATTCCAGAGGTCAATGGAGCTAGGATTAAAACCAACAATCACCTACCCAGCAAAACTGAGTATCATGCTCTAAGGCAAAATATGGATTTTCAATAAAATAGAGGACTTTCAAGCTTTCTCAGTGAAAAGACCAGAGCTGAATAGAAAATTTGACTTTCAAACACAAGAATCAAGAGAAGCATGAAAAGGTAATCAAGAAAAAGAACAAGAAAAAGAAATTGCAAGGGACTTACTAAGGTGAACTGTTTTGTTGACATTCCTACATGGAAAGATGACATGTATGATTCCTGAGACCTCAGTATTAGGGTAGCTGAAGGGAATATGCATACATATATGCTTATGAATATATATAAGTGAATGTGTATGTATGTATATATCTATGTGTGTATATATATACATGTATATATATATATATATATATATATATATATATATATATAGAGAGAGAGAGAGAGAGAGAGAGAGAGAGAGAGAACACAGGGTGAGTTGAAGATGAAGGGAAGATATCTAAAAGAAATAAAATCAAATTAAGGAATGAGAGAGGAACATACTGAGAGAGGGAGACAGGGAGAGATAGAATGGGATGGATTATCTCACATAAAGGTGGCAAGAGGAAGCAGTTCTGTGGGAGGAGGGGAGAGAGCAGGTGAGGGGGGAATGAGCAAACCTTGCTCTCATCAGATTTGGCCTAAAGAGGGAATACCATACATACCCAATTGAGAATCTTACCCCACAGGAAAGAAGAGAGAAGAAGTTAAAGAAAAGGGGGGGATGATGGAGGGGAGGGCAGATGGGGGTGGAGGTAGTCAAAAAAGAAACCCTTTCGAAAGGGGACAGGGTCAAGGGAGAAAATTCAATAAAGGGGCATGGGTTGGGAAGGAGCAAAATATAGTTAGTCTTTCACAACACGAGTATTGTGGAAGGGTTATTGTAACCAGAATGGCCTTTGTTTTCTTTGAGTGACTCAGCTTACCTCATTGAGCCTCTGGCTGTGGCTTGCTCTTCCGGGGCAGGAAGTCCAGCAATCATGCCAGGAACCAGAACTTCCTGTGTCATGGGGCTGGCTGAGGGGAGGTGTTAGCTCCAGAACCTGGTCTACGCTAGGGGGAGGGGCCAAGTCAAGAACCAATCGGCCCTGGTCATTCAGGCGGTGCTTGATGATGTCAAAAACTCTATAAGAGGGGAGAGGACAGCTTGAAGAGCTCTCTTTCCTTTTCCAGTTGGTGTGGGAGCAAGCGGGGAGCATGACTCTGGGCCAGCCCTTGCTCTCGGGCCAAGCCCAGATGTTGGTAACTATGAATTGTATTGGGTCTGTCTGTTGATATTTGCAATTTGTTTGTATTTTGGTTTTGAGGTTCGGGGTGCTGGTTTGTTTTTCCCCTGAACTAAATGAATGTTTTGAACCTCAGGGTGCTGGTTTTTTCCCCTGAAGTAAGTCAATGAATCTGTATTTGGTCTGTCTCTTGATGCTTGTCTGTATGCTCCCCTGAACTAACTGAATGCTAACTGAATGCTGGCGTTTTCCCCTGAACTAAATGAATGTTGTCTGTATGCTAAGTGAATGCTGGATTAAAGTAAGCTGGTCAACCCCTTCACTGTGCTTTCCTTGTTTAAGCAGATAAAAAGAACCTGTGCTTTCCTGGAGTCCCAGCAGCCTCCTGGGCCCGGCAGCCTCCTGGGTCCCGGCAGCCTTGGAGGGATCTTACGCCCCCATCGAAGCTGCTAGCTGGGTTGTTAAAACAGTTATACATAATGATACACATGTGGCCTATGTTGAATTGCTTGACTTTTTAGGGAGGGTGGGTGGGAAGGGAAGAGGGGAGAGAATTTGGAACTCAAAGTTTTAAAAACAGATGTTCAAAAACAAAAAAAAGTTTTTGCATGCAACTAGAAAATAAGATACATAGGCAATAGCGTGTAGAAATTTATCTTTCTCTACAAGAAAGGAAGGGAAAGGGGGATGGGAGGGGAGTGGGGTAACAGAGGGGAGGGCTGACTGGGAAACAGGGCAACCAGAATATACGCCATCTTGGAGTGGGGGGGAGGGTAGAAATGGGTAGAAAATTTGTAATTCAAACTCTTGTGAAAATCAATGCTAAAAACTAAATATGTTAAATAAATAAATTTTTAAAAAACAATAAAAAAAATCAAATAGAAAATGTAAAAATAAATAAATAAATTCTCCTGGAAAAAAAAGTCAACTGTGAAGCTGTCATTTATGAATTTCCCTAAAGAATTTTTTAGCAGTTTGTATTTTCTGCCTTAGGATAATAAATAGCAGCACAGGGTATGTGGAGAGAGTATTGGGCTTAGAGTCAGAAGATCTTGGTTCAAATTCTAGTTCTGATCCTTAATAGGCAGGAGGGCACTGGAGCCAGCTCTTACAGGCTTAAAAGAGATGATTGCTAAATTTTCGGTGTGAGCATTTATATCTCAGAAAGTGGCAAATGCTAAAAATCAGGGCTTAATTTATTGTTTTGTTGATTGCCTAGACTTAAAGTATCAAAGAAAATGTTAGCAATGCCTATTAAACTTAAAGTCCTACTATTGGTACCTTTTTTTCTTCAGAGAGCCAGTTGTTAAACATTGACCAATGCCCCCCTATTGATAGCTGTGAGTTCTTGGGCAATAGCTTTCTGGTCCTCAGTTTCTTCACCTATAAAGGGAGGAGATGGGACTAAGTGATTTTAGCCCCAACATTCTATGATCTGTGAGAGTTGTAAATACAGGAGAGAAGAGACAGAGCTCAGAGCAAGAGTTGTCTTCGAGGTTTTCTCAATGACTTTCATCTAAACAGTGAAGCATGAAGCAATAAGGTACTTTCTTGAGCAGAGGGATGGAGACCTTGGCCTACTGTCATCAAAATGGTGGGAATAATTCAAGGAAAAAGAGCTTCTGGGCTCAGCACCAAGGATGCCATTCATAGGCTCTTAGATTCAGACCCTGGAGTCCAAGTCCCTGATTTTTCAGATGAGGAAACTGAGGCAAAGGGAGGTAGTGAATTGCCCAAGGTCACAGAGCTAGTCGGCAACCAAGGTGGAATTAGAATCCAAGTCTACCTGACTCCAAGTCTCGCACTTGATATGCTAACAACACATTGCTTCTCAAGGAGGTCCTTCCCCCTAACTCCCATCCTATTTCCCCTACCTCAGTTTATGCTTTAACATAAACTTGGAAGCTTGGTTATAACAAGGTCCTCGAGTAACTACACAAGATTACAGGTCTTAGGGCTAGAAGGAACTCCCGAGATCATTTAATGCAAATTCCATCAGAAACAGCTGGGTGGTACAGGGAACACTGGACCTCCAGTCAGGAAGACCTTGAATGCAAATCCAGTCTCAGGCACACTGCATGACCCTGGGCAAGTCACTTAACCTCTTGCCTGCCTCAGTTTTCTAATCCAGAGAATGGACACAATAGCACCTAACTCCCAGGATTATTGCCCTGGATCAAATGGGATAATATCTGTAAAGTGCTTTGCAAGCTATACGCTAACTACTATTATCATTTGATGATGGTGATGATGATTCATTTTTACAGATGAGGAAACAGAGGTTCTAGGTTCAAATTCCAGATGTGCTCATTAATATCTATATGACATTAGCCAAGTCACTTGATTCCTCCAGACCTTAGGCTCTGTATAAAATATTCCTTCCAATACCCCATGCTGCATAATTTGATTATCCTTCTAATCTACTCCCAACCTCCTTGCTTGCCTTCAGACCTTAGGCTTCTAGTGTTGACTACAGTCAAACTCTACGATACCTGAAATAGCAACTCTTGTCCTTGCGACGTTAGAGACTACACTTCCCTCAGGACAGAAGAAGTCTATTCTCCTGTAACTCAGAAGGAGAGGAAGATCGCTTTCCCACAGCCTTTCTCTCTTTGGCAGATAAATATTAGAAAATTTATCTTCCATATAGGGAGATTTCCATAATCTCCAAAAAGCATTCTATAAAAAGACAAGCTATTTATTAGCAGGGCACTTGAATCACATACATGCTTGGAAGAGAAAATTTGGGCCTGCAACTGAGACACAGAATACTCTGAGATTTTTATAGTGAACAGAGTCCATGGCTCTGATGAGATTATGCTTGCTAGTACATATTCATTAGAAACTTTTATAAATCATCATTACATCCTCTCAAGTCTAGCAACATCCAGGATACCATGGCATTTTGAAGACTTTAAGTGGGAGGTAAAGCTCTTCTTCTATCTATTTCCCCTTCCCCCATCTGAAACACTTCCTCTATGGCAAGAGTTTTAATATTTTCTATGTGGAGGGAGTGGGAGGAAAAGGGATGAGAAAAGAAAGCTGTCTATAGGAACAAAAGAATGCAATGAAAGCATTGCTTATTATCCATTAAGACTAAAATAGTGTGGCACACACCCAAATAAGAAAATAGACCTTTGTCTAGGATATGCCATTGTAGGTAACATCAGCTAGGAATGTTCAAGCTGGATGAAGGGGCTTTTGCTAGTCAGTGGCAAAGCCAAAATGAAACCAATATTTCCTGGTACCCAATACACCCAAGGTTAAATGGCCTCCCCGATATCTATTTTCTCCCTTTCTGAAATAGTGATGCTACAATTTACTATTTATCTACATCATAAAAATGTCATAAGAAACATAGGCTGGTTAGAGGCAACAAAGATCATCAAGGAAAGGCTTCCTGATACTCAGAGATGGCAGAGGAAGGGATGTGACTGCTAAATGTACCTATCACCCTATGAGGATTTAACCCTTTTAGCTCTAAAACTCCTGCTCTGGGTCTGATTGGTAAGTGCCTCAAAAAGCCCATTAAATCTAGAGGTCCTAGCCATTTTTCATATTACTCCTCAAGCCATCTATGTGCGCTCTCTCTCTCTCTCTCTCTCTCTCTCTCTCTCTCTTTCTCTCTTACAAACACACACACACACACACACACACACACACACACACACACACACTTTCTAGAACCAGAACCACAATTGAATCAATCCTGCCATTGCTACTGGAAAAGTTTAATCAATCTACCCCTCTATGGCTTCAGTCACCATTCCTATAACTTTCTAAACCAAATACCTCTCCCTGGCTACCCATTCCTTTTATATATGCTATATCCTTCATTAGACCATAAGGTCTTTGAGAGGAAATATTGCTTAATGCAGTTCCTGGTGTGTAATAAGCACTTAATTAATACTTTTTCATCCATTCAGTTATTTTATTCATTTATTTGTTTACACAAAAATAAGCTTGTAAGTCAGATGCTTCTGAGGTATAGATGAGCCTTATGATTTCCTGGAATGACCAGGGAATGGCATATCCCTACAAGCTCCAAGGGACTGATATGTAGGGTAATCAGCAGGCCCATCTTAAGAAAAAAGGAATAGGGTCTAAATTCAAGCAAAAATATAAGCCAAATGCCAGACCTCTTCAAAGACTGACTTCAAGGCTGAGGCCCTATTCACTTCCCCATTTCAGCCCAAAAAATATAGGAAAAGACTTAAGAGTTAGGTCCATTGAGAAATCTGAGGTCAATGGCCACCACAAAAATTTTTTCCAATACTTTGATTTTCTTGGAGATGTGGCAATACAGGATGTCTGAAACATCTTAGTGCAGTTTGAAGCTTTAATAACTTCATAAGCACAAGTGTTACAAATTTACAAAAATGACATTTGAAAAATTAATTTTTATTCATTTTAAAATATTGGTGTGTTTCTTATTAAAATTCAAGAGGACCAATGTTTCGTGCTATTCATTGTTTTAGTCAGTTTTCAAACTTTACAAAAACTGTCATAAGCTGCTAATCAGTGACTCAAAGATTGGCTTTGTAATCCAAACTTAAGATCATACAAAGAATGGGGTTTGGATGGACACGTGGCAGTTTCTATGTGGCCCCACAAGGAAAAGTCTAACGGAGATAGATCAAGAGCCTGAGGTAGCCAAACAGGAGAACGTCCTCTACCAATCCACAAATCTAAGAAAATATCATAGAATGTTCACCACATTTTAACCTCACAACCCTGGGAGATAAATGCTATTATTATCCCCCATTTTACAGTTAAGGAAACTGAGACAAATAGAGGTTAAGTGACTTACCCAGAGACATAAAACTAGTGAGTGTCTGAGGCAGGGGTGTAGGGTGTGTTCAGGGAAGACTAGTACCTCTGATGTGAAGGCTGCCAAGCCCTTTTCAGGGCTGCTTTCCACCTTTAGTGTCTGCCTGTTCCACCTAACTCTCACCTGTGGCTCCAAGAAGCTGGAGCATATGCAGCAGCCACACCCCAGCAAACTGTTTTGGCAGACAGGCTAAACCAGGTTGAGAGTAACAAACCTGTTGGTGAGTTAGGGGGGTGTCTACTGCAAGTATATAAAGACTTCCCCTGGTAGAATGGACAGATAAGAACACTTTGCTCCAACGGCCATGAAGGCTGCTGAAGCAGGCACTATAGAGAGCTTGGTTAGACATCAAAGATGCCAAGGTCATCCACTACATCTTGAGCTATCACCAGTCATCTTGATTTTGTCCTGCCACTGGACTGTGATGACTCTAGAGGAGAGACTGAGGCTGACGACTTCATGCAACTGTGCTAAATCCAATTTATGCATGAATCAAAAGACATCTGAGGCAGGATTTGAACTCTTTTTGACTCAGATCCAGAGCTCAGTATACTGTACCACCCAGTGGGTTCTTCATCCTAAGTTAGTGGTATTCAAATAAGAGTTAAGTGATCATTGATAGATTGTACAAAGGATATCCATGCTCCAAGTAGGACTCTGATTAGATGACTTCTGAAGTCCCATCCAACACTGAGATCCTATGATTTTATGTGTTGACTCGAATCCGATGTATGTGTGTACATATGTAGGGGAGGGGGTCAGGACGCCACACTACAAAGGGATAGATGGTCAACTACAACTCAGTACTGAGAGCCCCTGTCATGTCTACTGGAAATGCAGACTATTGATAGGATGTTTCAACAATCCAGCTAGCAGCTTCTGTGGGGGTGTAAGATCCACCAACAACCAGCACCCAGAAAGCTGCCAACACACTGCAAAAGCACAGATTCTTTTGATCTGCTTTAGTAAGGAAAGCAACGTTAAGCGGTTGACAAGCTTATTTTAATTCAGCATACAAATATCATTCACTTAGTTCAGGGGAAAACACCAGCACCCTGAACTTCAGAGCAAAATACAAACAAAGTACAAACATCAACAGACAGACCTTGTCTGATTCAAATCCCAATTCATAGTTACCAGAGTTTAACAAAGTCTCAGTATCCGGGTTACAAGCTGGAGGGCCCTTAGCTACAGCTGCCTGAGTCTCCTCATCAGCACACCAGCACAAGTGAGAGCCCCAAACAAATTACAAACAAAAGACAGACAGACCAAATACAGATTCATAGTTACCAACATCTAGGTTCAGCCCGGGAGCTCATAAAGTGGGCTGGCCCAGAGTCACTAGTGCCACCACTGCTGTGGGTAAGAGCTCCAAAGAAGAGAAAGCCAACACCTGGTTTTACATCTTTTTCAGGGTCAGGGGTGAGTCACACATGCAACTCACCCACATGATCTAGAATCGTCACAAAGAGGCAACTTAAACCCACGTGGTCTAAAAGCCTCTGCTGTCCCAGACATGTCACTCAAACTCACATGTAAACTAGGCCCTCCCCTGAATTAGCCCCACCTTGGGCCCTACCTTAGTTACCAATCCACACCCACATAGGTTTTACACCTAATAGGGGTTTGGCCCTGGGGCTTAGCACCTATTAAGGCTCAATGAAATACACTGAATTACTCAAAGGAAACAAAAGCCAAACTCTTCAAGGGCACTTGGATGAACTAAGTGCTAAGAGCCCATTTTGCTTACCAACACATAGGACAAGTCAAAAGTGCATCAGAGTAGCAGACAGAGGACCAGAAACCCCCCAAACAGAAGCAAAGCATTTTTGTGCTATGCTCTGTAGGGTAACCTCTACTTTGTACTGTATGGAGAATGAGTAGCAGTGAGCTGCCATCTTTGTAAAATCTCTCCATTGGACTAGAATTATGAGAATTTGCCAAGCTTCCTTTGTGGAAGCTTCTAGTCCCAAGGAGTAAATAGCAGAATCTAAGAGAATAAGAGAATGGTGGAGAATAATAGGGCTATAAGGCTAAGGCATAGACAGTGACTAAACCAAAGTTAAAGAAAACAATCTCACACAGTGTACTCAGGAATGGCCAGGAGAGAGCTGTCCCACAGATCCCGGAGCCTTTTGTCTTTTTGTCTGTTCTGTTAATGAATCTGTGATGATTAATGAGCAAGCAGCATGAAAGAGAAGAAATGCTGGGCTGGAGTCTGAGGACCTGGGTTTGAGTCCAGACTCCTTCACTTGGTAAGTGTTTATTTATGGATAAGCCACCTTACCCCACTATAACTAGTTTATTCCTCTGAAAAGTAGGTATCATGGTACTTGTACTGCTTATTTTACAGAGTCATCATAAGCAAATTGCTTTATAAACCTCGAGGTACCACGTAAGTGTGAACTATTATTATATTTTTCTAACTGATAGACCTGTAATGTGCTTGTTATAATTAATTATAGAGCTATACTAACTATACTATTACTGTTAGTAATTTACTATGAAAAGTAATACTATATATTATTGTAATAGTCACTATGATACTAATAACTGTTAGTATATTACTATACTGCTAACTATACTATTACTGCTAGTAATTTACTATAAATAGTACTGCTGTATATTATTATAATACTTACTAGTAATTGTTACAGTAATGGTAATAACTGCTAGTGTATTAGTATACTACTAACTACACTATTACTGTTGCAATTTTTAACTGCTTAATTATAAACTCTATACCAATAGAAGACACTCAAATATTTGTTGATTGACTTGTTATAAAGCATGAACCTTCCTTTGCTTTAATAAACTCATTTCTATTACCTCGAGATCAAATATAAAATCCTCTATTTGGCTTTTTAAAGCCAACCTAGCCCTTTCCTACCTTTAAATCTTCTTAAATTTCTCTCCTCTCCAAATTCACATAGATCCAATGGCATTTCCTTGCACAAGATGCTACCATCTCCTGACTCTGGGCATTTTTATTGGCTCTCTGGGCTCCCCCAATTGCCAACTCCCTCCCCATGCCCAAAATTCTCTCCTTCTCCATCTTTGCCTACAGTCTTCCTGGGTTCTTTCAATTCTCAGCTAAAGTTCCACCTTCTGCAAGGAATCTTTCCCAGTCCTCCTTAATCTTCATGCCTTTCCTCTGAGATGAGCTCCAATTTATCATTTATACACACATATACAAACATTAATACCTCTGAAGTATGCCTGTATGTACAAACAATCTTGTTTGTATATACAGACATACTTCAGAGATATTGAGGGTTTGGTTCCAAACCACTACAATAAAGTGGATATCACAAAAAACGAGTCACATGAGTCTTTTGGTTTCCCAGTGCATATAAAAGTTATGTTTATACTATAGTCCATTAAGTATGTAAAAGTATTATGTCTTTTAAAACAATGCTTATACCTTAATTAAAAATACTTTATTGCTAAAAAAAAAATGCTAACCTCATCTGAACCTTCATTTCAGTGAGTCATATTTGCTGGTAGAATGTCTTGCCTTGATGTTGATGGCTGCTGACTGATCAGGGTGGCGGCGGCTGAAGGTTGAGGTGGCTGTGGCAATTTCTTAATACAAGACAACAATTAAGTTCACCACATCACTTGGCTTTTCCTTTCACTTGAAAACTTAGAGGACATTGTACAGTTATTAATTGGCCTAATTTCCATATTATTGTGTCTCAGGGAATAGGGAAGCCCAAGGAGAGATACAGGCAGACAGACAGACAGACAGACAGACGTGGAACTGCTAGAGGGAGGAGCAGTCAGAACACAGAACATTTATCAGTTAGGTTCACTGTCTTATATGGGCATGGTTCATAGCACCCAAAACAATTACAACAGTACCATAAAAAACACTGACCACAGATCACCATAATAGATATGATAATAATGAAAATGTTTGAAATATTGCAAGAATTACCAAAATGTGACACAGAGACGCATTGTGAGCATATGCTGTTGGAAAAATGGTGCCAATAGACTTGCTCAATGCAGGGTTGCCACAAACCTTTAATGAGAGAACAAACAAACAAAAAACCTGCAATATATCTGTAAAGCCTAATATAGTAAAGTGCGGTAAAACAAGGTATGACTATAGTTGTACGCATGTTGTCTCTTCCATTAGATTATGAGTTTATTGATAGCAGGGAATGGTTTTTGTTTTGGTTTGTTTTAGGCCTTATTTTGTTTCCCCAGCACTTGGCACAGTACCTGGCACATAGTAGGTTCTTAATGAATGTTTGTTTAATTGACTTGACAACCTAACATTGGCATAAGATGAAAAAACAAATAGGTTTAAGAAGACTAGTAAAATGGAGTATAGGGAAACTCCTTTCTTGAGAGAACACAAGGAAAAGATACTATTTTTTTCTCTCTATGCCAAAGTAGGTAGTTTTAAAAATTAAACATGTGTAACGAGAACAGATGGACAAGGAGCTGGGCCCGAGGTTGAAAAGGAAGAGGAGGAGGAGGAAAGTGGGCTTGAATTGCTTTGGGGAAATTGCAAAGCTCTTTTACTGACCTCAGATTTCCTATGAAAGTGGAGGCCCATCTTGGCAACGCCAACATCTTACTACTGCTACTTCTGCATAGCTGCAAAACATGGAACACGCCTGCTTGCAGAGAATGAAAAATGAGTATCACAGAGAGGTAATAGAAAAGAGCATGGTGGGTGTAAGTAGGCCACCACATATGACCAATGAGAAGAAGTTATAAAGAGGAATAGGAGTAAATAAGGCACCAAGGAATTGGGTGATAGAAAAGGGATATGGATTGGCCACATGGCAAGAGCAAGAGATGATAAAAAAAAAACAGCATTAAATAGCACCTACTATGTTCCAGAGACTGTGCGAAGCACTTGATAGATATTATCTCATTAAAACTCACAACAATCCTGGGAGGTAGGTGCATCTTGCAATTGAGGAAATTGAGGCAAGTTAAGTGACTTGCCCAAGATCATACAGCTAGTAAGTATCTGAGATGGGATTTGTGCTCAGGTCTTCCTGACTTCTCCACCCAGCACTTACTGTGCCACTTGGCGGCTTAAACGGCAGGTGGAAAACTGGACCATTCCAAAGGTGTGACCTGATAGGTTCAAGAGAACTGAAGAAAGCTTTCAGCTTTGCAAGGGATCTTGGAGAGATCACGGACAACAAAGACACAAAATGTACATGCATGGGTGAGCTGCAACCTGTATCATTGGAGGAAACTCCCAAATCAATGAGATCACAGATTCATTTGAATAATTTGAGTATAGAGGGAACCAAAATCTTCATCTTCAGGCAGAACTCTCTTTCGCCCAGTCTAGGCACTGAGGATAGCTGTCAGAAGCTACTATCTCTGAACCTCTCTTAACCTGGAGCCCAAGGAGTCTATGAATAGAATTTAGTGCGTTCATAAATTTAGATGGGAAAAAATCTTTACTTGTAATCCTATGTGTTTTATGTTATGCAAATATAAATATTATTCTAAGATGAAGTCTGTAGCTTTCACCAGACTTCATGACACAGAGGGTTAAGAATCTCTGCCTTGTGTAAGTGAAAAAAAGAAAAATAGGCGATAACTATTATTTACTTGGCCTTGTATTTTGAAGAGGAAGAGCAGCCTTTCTGGGGGCATCAGTGCTAGACCCTAGAATGATAGAGGCAGTCTCAATAAGCCAATTGTTAAATTTTTAGTGTGAGCATTTACACCTTAGAAAACAGCAAACTATCATTCAAGGCTTAATTTATTGTTTTGCTGTTTGGACTAAGAAAGTGATGGAGAAAATGTTATTAATGCAGTCTAAACTTAAACTTTGTTTGCATTCATTACCCCCCTCCCCAGACCTGGTTGTTAAACATTTACCAGTACATATTCTGTGAGACTGCTTTCTCAGCATTCTCTGATGATGATTTCTGATAGTGGTCCAAGGGAATGGTTGGGGTTACCCTTTCCCTAGCAGCCTCTAGTACTTCAAGAAAAAGGCTATTTGCCTGACAAGATAGGAAAAGAAAAAACCATTTTGCCATGGTGGTTTTCCTTGGGCATGCTGAACTGATATTGATGGACACAGATAAGTATCTACAAGCTGCTCCACAATATGAGTCAGAGAGAAAATTAAGTAGCAGCAGCAGCAGCAGCAGCAGCAGCAGCAGCTCTGACACCCCTGCTGAAGGGGGAGGAACTAGGAGGGAAAGATTGCCTTGAGATCTGCATTTGTGGTTTTAAAGCCTTCAGCCGCTCCACAAGCCCACACTTCATGCTGGAGTAATTATGTGGGTGTAAATTGTGGAGCGGGGGTGGGAACAGGGAAACCAGATTGAGAGAAGTCTGTCAATGGCGGAACTAGACACAAAGGGTTTTAGGAAAGGAATTGGTCATTTGAATTCTCCTGAGGGCTTAGCAATAAACTCACAAATGATGGAGTTTTGACTAAAGGTTCAGAGAAAACAGCATCTCAAGTTTTCTAGTCCAAAGTGATGGAGAGCCGACGTTAGAAGGAAGATGGAGCATTTGAGAATTTTGATGATGTTGACATAGAGTAAACACAGTACCTATTTCACCATAACATTAAAGATTTTTATAAACCATGATACTCCCATCCCTTAGGGTTGTTTTTTGTTTTGTTTTGTTTTTGAGGAAGGGCTCTTCCTTAGTGTCCTCTCATAACTCCTTAAGGGTATCCTAAATTATACAGTAGAAAATCCCCTACCACTGTTAATATTCAAATTCAGGCACACAGGGCAAGTGGTAACAGCCCCAAATTACTCTTCCTGTACCCTTGACACCGCACCCTCCTTCCCAAAATGGTCATGTAGGAGAATTGAGTCCAAAGAACAATCTTGGGTATATAATAACTTCCCAACTATGCGTATTAAACTAACATAAGATATTATATTAATAACTAGTTTTAGCTTAATTTCTTTTCCCTATTTAATAACCTTTGATTTTTAATAGTAGTGTTAAGTACTTCTACCAGAAAGGTAGGAATTGTGTGGAAATCCCAGTCAATTTCAGTTAGAGGGCCATTTCAAATTCTCCTCAAATAGAGTATGGAGGCAGCTACCTACTCTATGTGTAAAAACCACCTCAGCTTAAAAAGAATGAATAACAAGATATCCTTAAGTGCCCTTTTCACTACAACATATAGAGAGACAGCATGGTGTAAAGACAGGAAGGATGGAAGGAAGGAAGGTAGGAAGTCAGGAAGGAAGGTAGGGGATGGTAGGAAGGAAGGAGGGAAGGAAGGAAGGAAGGAAGGAAGGAAGGAAGGAAAGAAGGAAGGAATGAGAAGGAAGAAGGAGAGGAAGGAAGGGAGGAAAGGAAAAAGAAAGGAAGGGAGGGAGGAAAGGAAAAAGAAAGGAAGGGAGGAAGGAAGGAGGGAAGGAAGGAAGGAAGGAAAGAAGGAAGGAAGGAAGGGCAAGGAAGGAAGGAATGAGAAGGAAGGAAGAAAAGAAGGAAGGAAGGAAAGAAGGAAGGAAGGAAGGAAGGAAGGAAGGAAGGAAGGAAGGAAGGAAGGAATGGGAAGGAAGGAGGGAAGGAAAGAAGGAAGGAAGGAAGGAAGGAAAGAAAGAAGGAAGGAAAGAAGAAAGAAAGGAAGGAAAGAAGGAAGGAAGGAAAGAAGAAAGAAAGGAAGGAAAGAAGGAAGAAAGGAAGGAAAGAAGAAAGAAAGGAAGGAAAGAAGGAAGGAAGGAAGGAAAGAAAGAAGGAAGGAAGGAAGGAATGAGAAGGAAGAAGGAGAGGAAGGAAGGGAGGAAAGGAAGAAGAAAGGAAGGGAGGAAGGAAGGAAGGAATGAGGGAGGGAAATAAGCTCTTATTAAGTGCTTGCTATCCAGACACTATGCTAAGTACTTTATAAATGTTATCTCACTCGATCCTCATGAAAACTCTGTAATGTAAGAAACTGAGGCACATAGAGGGTAAATGACTTGCTTAGGGTCACACAGTTAGTACATTCCTGAGGCCAAATTTGAACTTGGGTCTTCTGACTAGGCCCACAGCTCTATACACTTATATCACCTAACTAAACTGTGCCACTCACTAAATTGGGAAAACATAAGGTCTAATTCCACTTCTAATTTTTAATTTTTTTTTTACTTATTTAGAACTTAAGTACAAAAGGACCAAAAGAAAGAAAGAAGGAAAACATTTCCATGTGCACAGTATAACATAAAAAAAGAATTCAATATAAAATCATGGATTTCCATTTCATACCATTTACTTGTTTTGAAAAACTGCGATAAATACTACACATCATTTCCAAAGCTAAATGCTTTTCTGTGCTTCCTTCTAAGTGTTCTTTTCTGTTCATTTTTTATTTTATTTTCTCCCTCTCTCCCCACCCCTCTCTAGAGAAGGCTATCATTAGACACAAATATGCATATATATATATATATATATATATATACATATACATATACATGTACATACATATATATATATATCAGTTCTTTTTCTGGAGGTGGATAGCATCTTACTTCATAGATCCTTTGTAGTTGATTTGAGTATTTATAGTACTCAGAAAAACTTGGCTGTTCACAATTATTCATCAAACAATATTGCTGTTACTGCATACAATGATTCTCTTGATTCTGCTCATTTCACTCTTTATTATTTCATGTTAAATCTTTTCATGTTTTCTCTAAAATCCACCACCTCATTATGTCTTATAGCACAGTAATATCCCATCACAATCATATTTGTTTAGCCAATTTGTTTAGCCATTCACGAAATGATGGGCATCCCCTCAATCTCCAGTTCTTTGCCACCACAAAGACGGCTGCTATCAACATTTTAGAACATATAAGTTCTTTTCCTTTTTCCCCAATCAGCTTGGGAAATAGACACAGTAGTGGTATTTTTGGGTCAAAGGGTATACACCATTTTATAACCCCTTGGGCATAATTCCAGATTGCTTTCCATAATAGTTGAATCAGTTCATGGTTCTACCAACAGTGAATTAATGTTCCAATTTTTCCACACCCCCTCCAACATTTGTCACTTTCTCCTTCTATCAGTTCTAGTCTTAAAAAGCCCTGTGGCCTTGGGGAAATTCTTTAGCCTCCCTAGGCTTCGGAGAAGCAGATGTAGCAGGCCTCTTCTTGTCCCCAGCTGCCATTTTGTCCAGAAGCTCATCTATTTCTCTGTCATTGCCATGCTCCTGCTGACAGTTTACATTCCTGTTGCTCTCATTTGGGTTCCAGAATGCCTTGTGTCTCTCCTGCTGCCATTTCTGTGGCCACATGGTCACTCATCTTCTTGGACCACAGAGTTCTCCAGAGGGACCTCACACCTGTGTAGGTTTTCTCATCAGTCAGAGTCTCTGCGTGTGGGCCCTTTCTGCTCCCTCTCTTCAGCTCTCTCTAGCTTTGTCTCTACTCTCCTTTTCACAGGACAGTTCTATGGGTGTGAACCATGACGAATTTGGCACAGTCATCCTTAATGTTAGGGACTGCATTTTAGATCAGGGGAGTTCTGGTCAATTTGATGAGTTTCCCTATCAACTTAATGCTATTAGAGGAAGTAAATCTTTGGGAGGCTCTAAGGGAGTACATCTCCATTGAGAGCCTGGGGATGCCCACTAACACTTTGCTGAGAGGACTCCTGATTAATTCCCAGTGATCCAGGCTATTTTCAAGGTGATGAGCTGAGTGGGACTCAGGGAGAAGGACTCTTTTTGGAGAAGTTTCACCTTTTCTATGGTTTTTTAAAAGTGAACTGAAAAACCAACTGTCTCTTTGACTACCATTTCACCTTCTATTGGAAAAAACATACAACAAATAATGTAATGTACCCAAGCAGTCTTCTTCCTGCCAGGTAGATATTGCATTGGAGCACCATATGGGAGACAAATGAGAGAAGAGATTCTGAGAATGGGTGCTCTGAGTCCGAAAGATAGCAACAACTCTAGTAGAATACTAATAAATTTGTTGCAAAAGGACATGGCAGAAGGAAACACAAGAATGCCCATATTGTCTGGGAGGCTAGTTTATAGATAATGTGCATCATCCTTCAAACACTCCTCTAAAGGAGTCCCTCTTCCCTTCCTCTCCATGCCCCCCTTTGCAAACACCCTAAATATTCCCAAAGTTAACCTTCCATCCAGAGAAGGAAGATTTCCTGGACCTTCCTGATAGCCTTGGGGGTTGTCTCATGGGTAGCCCCAAGTTCAGGAGCTTCCAAGTTTGAGAGTTCAGATCTCAAGTCTTTAGAGAAAGGAGGGGATTTCCTGATGCAAGGGGCTTCATAGGAGACAACAAACAAACAAATAAATAAATGAAAATCACTCAGATCTCCTGAGCAGCATTCTAATGGAAGAGCAAAGTCAGCAGTTAGTGTCTAATAGGAATGGGATTTTCCTTATTTATTTAATGATCCTCAAATGTGTTTGTCTTAGTGTATGTTTTTGCTAAAAGCACAGGGTGAGACTATGAGTGTGAAATTTCCTTTGGGGGCTCTGTTGGCTACTTTGCATCTTCTTTGTTTTCTGGAGTGGGGGAGTGGGGAGTGAAATAATAGCTATCCTACCTATATGTGAGGGCCACTAGGTGGTGCAGTGGCTAGAGCACTGGTCCTAGGGTCAGAAAGATCTGAGTTCAAATTTGACCTCAGACACTTAATAGCTGCAACCCTGGGCAAATCACTTAACCACTACTTCCCTCAGTTCCTCATCTGTAAAATAGGGATACCGGAGGGGGAAAAAAAGGCAAATTACCTTAGTATCTTTGACAAGAAAACCCCATGGACAAAGGTCTATGCTGCAGGGGTGAGAAAACTGTGGCCCTCTAGGTCATATGACAAACAGTGCTGCTCTGTGAATCCAAACTTCACAGAACATATCACTTTAATAAAAGGATTTGTTCTGTAAAACTTGGACTCTGTCAAAAGACCACACCCAAGGACCTAAAAGGCCACTTGTGGCCTCAAGGCTGCAGGTTCCCCACCCCTGGCTCTATGGTGGGCCTGCACAACATACAGTCCCTGGGCCACTTGTGGCCTGCCAAAGGATTTTGAGTGGCCCAGGAAAAATGTGGAGTGTATAAAAGAATGTGAAGATGTAAGGAGTGCTTTGTCCATGCCCCGTTTAACCCACTTTCCACTAGTCACTATTGTGCTCATCATGTAACTTGGTGGGTAGGCTTCCACTGAGCACTCTCCACTGTTTGTCATATGACCCATGGAAACCAAAAACTGTCAGTTTGTTTCTAGGGACTAGATTATACGCAGCAGGAAGAAGTTCAGCTATTTTAATTTTGGCCCCTACCTAATGCCAAGTTGTGCAGGTCTGTTTTATGGGGTAATGTAGTGTCAAATACGACTGAACAACTCAACAACAACACCTTTATGCATTGCCACCTTGGGTGCCTATGTCGGAGCTGGAACTTTGTTATCCACATTTGAAAAACTCTAGACATGAGTCAATTATAATTTGCACATGGAGATGTTTCTGGAGTCATTCCAGATAGAGGCAAGGAGCCAGAGAAAAACAATGACCCTTTCTGGGATCAGCACCTATGATTGAACCCTGTCTGTGTGAGCCCAGAGGCTTTGGGAGTCTTGACCATGAATTACATTAATGTCATAACAAAGGGGCAAAGAAAATATTCAAGATAGGTGAGGAAGGGATTATTAACACATGTTAAGGAACTATAAGAGGAATCGGGGAGGGGTTTCCCAGGCTTTTCCCAAATACACTTGCTGCATATATAAAGGTTTAACTTTCTAATTGTGATTTACTTAAGCTAACATTAAAGTGAGATCTTATGCCTGGCAGCCCTATCTCTTGGGGTGGGAGGGAGAGGAGGAATAACTTGCATTGAAAATTCCATCACCAATAATCCATTCAATCAGCAGATCCTTTATGTCCTTGATAGCTTTCTTGCCTGCCTTGAGTGGGATGCAATGTTCAACATTTTCATCTGTAATTGTTTTCTGAAAAAAATGAAAAAAAGAACATCCTTTAGCTCTGTCTGGAATTTATTGTACATGCTGATTCTGCTTACTCTCAGACTGGGATGTATAAGTTTCTTCTCCCTCTCTCTATTCCTTCTTTCTCAAGGACTTCTTTCCTCCCTTTGAATTCAACCTCAAAACCAAAATTATTTACATCTGGTGAAAAGAGCAGTTCAGGGGCTCTGCCTAAGTTCTGCCTAAGCCTACAGCAAATTAAGGAGATCCAATGAATGGTCCACTGCTCTCTGGAGAGAAAGCTCTCAGTTAGAAAAGTCACCGTCCTGTAGGCAGAAGAGTGTGGCTTGGATTTATTGACTCAGGCTTCATCTACTTTTCCTGTACAGTGTCAGTGAAATGTGATAGCTATTAGTCACCTTTAGGAGAAAATGAAAGTATGTTATTCCTTTATTTCTCATATTCAGTTCATGTCAGTATATAATGATGTCATTAACAACTCCATCCTCAGCTTTTTATCCTTCTAATTTAAATTCTGCTGGGGTAGTTCCTAAAAAAAATCCTTGCATAACTTAACCATCTTATATAACATTTTAATGAATGGTTAAGACTTCCATTTCCTAAGATCACTAACTGGAAATAACCTAAGCTGAAAATATTTTTTGTAAATATTACCTGCACACCCTCCCCCATACACATATGTATTTATTTACAATAAGTTACCATGACAAAAAGAGACCTTCTGCCTTTCAAGGTGGTTGAGTGGAGGGTACTTAACAAATATCCTTGTAAGCCCTTAACCAGGGATTCTTCCTCATTCAGGTTTTTCCCTGACAGGAGAACAGAAAGCCTGTTCTCAGGGTCAGAGAAAAAAGTTAATGATTGACAATTCCTCCTTTTAAAGGAGAAGATGCAATCAATTAATCAACAAGCTTCATTAAGTGTTTACTAGTTCCAACCACTGGCCTAGGTACTGGGAATCCAAGTGCAACCGTGTGCCCCTTTTAGACTTTGGCAAATTTGAAGGTTATAGGAGACAATTAATAGAGACAATGACATACCCATTCCATTCAGAACGTGTTTCCATTTATATCTTATCAAGAATGAGCCCTTTGCAGATTCCGAACAGATGATTTTGAACCTGGTAAAAGATATAAGACCTTGAGTAGCATCATTTATACCACGTAAATTATATGAGACTGAGTAGCTAATTGTCTTATTAAAGTACAAGAAAGTAGCTGAGTAGACTGTTGAGACAACTCAACTTCAGTTCATAGATCACTTCTTTTTTTGTTTGTTTTTTTGATGGGGGGAGGCAGGGCAATTGGGGTTAAGTGACTTGCCCAAGGTCACACAGCTAGTACGTGTCAAGTGCCTGAGGCTAGATTTGAACTCAGGTCCTCTTGACTCCAGGGCTCGTGCTCTACTCGCTGCACCACCTAGCTGCCCCTCATAGATTACTTCTTACCATTTTTGCACCCATTCATTTGCATGGACCAACAGGAAGGACTTAAAGTACTTAAAACTGCTGAATTCTGAGCTCTAGAGAAGTTTGGTGATTTTTAGGAAACTAGTTATGGCCTAGCATGCAAAGATGAAGTTATGGAAAAATTTGTTCAACAGTTACCATAAACTAGGGTGAGATCTTTCATCAAGTACACTTGGTCCTGGACCATAAAGAATTGTTGCTTTAAAAAAAAACCAGGCTAAATCTGAAGAGCATTAGCTTTCCTAGATGACATCACTCTCTCACCTCCTTACCTAAGAGATGGCAGGTCTCAGAGCTGAAGGAGGTTCCCAGGGAAGCAGAACGGGGATGGCTCTGAAGAGGTCAGGGAACCATATGTTTTTAGGGGTGCTTGAGACCCCAAAATACCTACACACTGGGTCCTGCTCAAATGAATTCAACCCAAGCCTCCTTTCAGCCAAAGAGAGAAACAAAGTTTATTAAAAATTTACCATATTGGGTAAGGTCTTAAGACATCTCACCATTTGTGATACTTGTCTTGACAAGGGGGCCAGACTCAATCTAAGCTAGACTGAATATAATCACCTTCATGGAGGCAAGATGAGACTTATATACAGAAAGATTGTGGGAAGGATCTAGGGTGGTCCTGGGTCAGGTTTAGGGAGGATCTTTAGAAGGAGTCTAAGGATGGGATTGGGGTGACTGGGGTGAGGTCAGACTCCAGGAATGGGATTAAGGGTGGGAAGTTGTAGGAGGCAATCTGGACTTGACAGACAATGTAGGGCTAGGCTAGTTTAAGCATAACAGATGTGGTCATAGATATTTTGATGTGGTCAAGGGTGGGAAGCAGCTAGACAGTAGAGGCCTAGGCTAGGTAGAGATTTGGGCCTAGCAATAATGAAAGGCTTATGGCCTCAGGTGAAGGTGAGATCAAGTGGGAAGATTCAAGGAGAGCTCAAGGGGGCTCCCAGAGTCTAAACTCCATCAGATCCTATCATTGTCAATTCTAGCACTCCTCACTTCTCCCAGAGGAGAACACTAGCTGAGGATTGATTGTAGCTAAGCCTAAAATTGAAGACATTGCAGTCCATAGCTTCCAGCAAGGAGTAAGCCCAAGGAATCCAGAAGAGATACCCATATAAAAGAAACCTAATCCATACTAAGGATAAAGCCCTTCATAGCACTGAGCAACCTGCCCAGAACAAATGCTGTATCCACAGGGATACAACACGAGGATATTACAAAAAGTAAAAAATAAAAAACCACCTCAGATCCTTGCAGTACTGGAGTGGTGAGTTGGCTTAGCCACATGTGTTCCCTACATTTGTGTCTCACCATCAGCCTATTCTATATATGCAGCGATTCTTTCCACTGACACTTTATATTTGTGGGATAGGGTGCCTTAGGTTTATAGAGAATGCTTATCTAGCTACTGTTCTTACCATGCTGTCTCAGGAAATACCTTTGCTTTAAACTAATTATATCTATTGGCTGATTATTCAAGATAGACACACTAACAAGGACCAATGAGCTATGAGTTACGAGCCTGAACCTATAAGAGACCCTAGAACCTGGAGGAGTAGTCACTTCTCTGGAAATCTAAGCCAAAAATATTTGAGTCCTACTTTAGGGAGATGCTACACAAATACACAAAAATACTAAAAAAAAAAAAGAGAAAATGAAGGAAGGAAAGAAGGAAGGAGGGAAGGAAGGAAGGAAGGAAGGAAGGAAGGAAGGAAGGAAGGAAGGAAAGAAGAAAGGAAGGAAAGAAGGAAGGAAGGAGGGAAGGCAGGAAGGAGGGAGGGAGGGAAGGAGGGAAGGAAGGAAGGAAGGAAGGAAGGAAGGGAATAAGGAAGGAAGGAAGGGAATAAGGAAGGTAGGAAAGAATGAGGCATGGAGGAAAAGAGGGAGGAAGGAAGGAAAGATGGAAAGAAGGAAGAGGGAAGGAAGGAAGAAGGGAGGGAGGGAAGAAAGAATCCCTCTTCTCAAGGAATTTTCATTCTATCAAGAGAGAAAACATGTGCACATATAAATGTATACAAAATAAATGCAAGACTGAAGGAAGCACCACCACTGTTATGCTCTAGATTAGAATTGTCAAACTCACAGCCTGGCAACCAAGTAGTGCCCAAACCAAATTAAAATGTAATAAGAAGATGTTTAACAGAATAAATAAAAATTTAATACCACATACCTAATGTTCAATTTGTGGCTTCCTAAACCATTATGCCACTGGGGATCTGTTTTTTTTGAGTCTGACACCCCTGCTCTAGGTAGCTCCACAATGGCCAAGCACTAATAATGACAATGATAATGATGATAACAATAATATTTTGGCATTTATAAAGTGCCTAATATGTGCCAGGGATTGTGCTAAGTGCTTTACAGATATTATCGCTTTTGATTCTTAGAACAACACTGGGAGGTAGGTGCTATTATTATCCCCATTTTACACATAAGGAAATTGAAATAGAGTTTAAGTGCTTTATCCAAGGTTGCATAGCTAGTAAGTGTCTAAGACCAGATTTGAACTCATGTCTTCCTGACACCAGGCCCAGCACCGTATTCACCATGCCACTTAATTGCTTCCATTTCTGAGGCATTCACAGAACCACAGAATAATGGAATCACTGAATTGGAAGGAACTTCAGTCACCTATTCCAGTCTCCAGAAACTGAGGCCAATTTATAGAAATAAGAGCCATTCCTCAATTCATAAATGGTCAAAGGATATGTAGAGGGAGTTTTCAGACAGAATAATGAAAGCTATCTATGGTCATATGAAAATGCTCTAACTCATTATTGATAAGAGAAATACAAATTAAAACAACTTTGAGCTACTACCACACACCTATCAGGTTGGCTAACATGACAGAAAAGGAAAATGACAAGTGTTAGAGGGGATACTATAGTAAAATTAAAACAGTAATGCATTGTTGGTGGAGTTGTGAACTGACTCAACCATTCTGGAGAACAATTTGGAACTACAAGGGGCTACAAAACCATGGATACCCATTGACCAATCAATACCACTACTAGATCTCTTTCCCAAAGAGATAAAAAGCAAAAGGGAAAATGATCTATATATACAAAAATATTTATAACAGCTTTTAGTGATATTAAAAAATTGAAAATTGAGGGGATGTCCATCAACAGGGGAATAGCTAAATAAGTTGTTGTATATGATTGTGGTGGAATACTATTGTGCTGTAAGAAGGGAAGAGCCAGATGCTCTCAGAAAAACCTGGAAAGACTTACATGAACTAATACAAAGTGAAGTGAGTAGAACCAGGAGAACATTGTACATGGTAACAGCGATATTGTATGATAATCTACTGTGAATAACTTTGCCATTCTCAGCTATACAATGATCTAAGACAATTCTGAATGACTTACAATGAAAAAATGCTATCCATTTCCAAAGAAAAAACTGGTGGAGCCTGAATGCAGATTGAAGATACTGTGATAGCAACAAGGGTGGGACTTTTGCCTCTGTTTTTTTCATTATGAGTGCTTCTCAGTACTAAGGTAATCAAGTGCCTTTGATGAGTCTTGCCTTTCAAATGTAATGCCAAGCAAAGTGGGACTTTTTGTTGTCTTTTGTTCTGAAATGCTTCTCAGTCAATGGGACTCTTTGATTGAATCAAGAGTCTTCGATTATCTGCTTAAGAAACAAGAAAGCCTCAGGCCCCAGATCCTACACCCTTTTACTAAGTAGGTGCTAAGCCCCAGGGCCCTGAGAAGTGCATATATGCTATGAGGTTGGTGTTTTGTTTTGGGGGCACACTCATTGGAAGAGTGTTGGTGATTTGGCCAGATGAGACTCTGGGTAACTGTAGGAGCCCCCAGCCCCCAGCTTTGAAAACCCAGATGTTGGTGCTTCTCTTTCTCTGGCAACTATGTATGTATTGCTATGGTCAGACAGAAAGAAGCCTGTCTGCTTATTTGTGTTATTTTGCTCTGTTTACATGATTCTTCTTGTAATTTCTGCTTGTATTTGCTCTGAAGTTCAGGGTACTGGCTTATTCCCCTGAACTAAGTGAATGATATATGTATGTTTGATTAAAGTAAGATTGTCAACTCTTTAAAGAAAGAAAAGAAAAACCCTAGTTTTCATTATATGGACTTTTGTTGGCTTTTTAATATGCCGTCCAGATTTGCCATGGCTTTCCTTCCAAGCAGCAAGAGTCTTTTCATTTTATGGCTGCAGTTGCTGTCTACAATGATCTTTGAGCCCAAGAATATAAAATCTAACCCCCTTCCATTTCTTCTCCTTCTACTTGTCAGGGAGTGATCGGAACAATTACAATCTCCGCTTTCACCCTCATCAAGAGGCTCCTTAATTCCTCTTCACTTTCTACCACTTTCTGTGGTATCATCTGCATTTCTAAGATTGTTGACATTTTTCTCAGAAACCTTAATTCTGGCTTTTGACTCATCCAGTCTGGCATTTCACTTGATGTACTCTGCATATAAGTTAAATAAATAAGGTGGCAATGTGCAACCTTGTCACGCTCCTTTTCAAATCTTAAATGAATTAGTTGCTCCATGGTTAATTCTAACTGTTACTTCTTGACCCACAAATAGGTCTCTCAGGAGGCAAATATGATGATCTGGTACTCCCATCTCTTTGAAGACTTAATACATTTTGTTGTGATCCACACAGTCAAAGGCTTTACTGTAGTCAATGAAGCAGTGGTAGATGTTTTTCTGGAACTCCCTTGCTTTTCCCATAATCCAGCCAGATGTAAGAAATTTGGTCTCTAGTTCCTCTGCCTCTTAGAAAACCAGCTGGTGCTTCTGGCAATTCTTAGTTCATATATTGCTGAAGCCTGGCTTGCAGAATCTTAAGCATAACCTTGCTTGAATGTAAAATGAGGCCAATTGTTAGGTAATTTGAAAATTTTTTGGCATTGCCTTTCTCTAGGATTGGGATGCAAACTGATCTTTTCTGATCCAGTGGCCACTGTTGAGTTTTCCAAATTTGCTGGCATATTGAGTACAGCATGATCTTCTAGGATTTTAAATAGCTTAGCAGGAATTTCATCACCTCTACTAGCCTTATTGTTAGCAAGGCTTCCTAAGGCCCACTTGACTTCATTCTCCAGGATGTCTGGCTCTAGATCAGTACCCACACCATCATGGTTATCAGTGATGTTAAGATCTTTCTTGTATAGTTCTTCTTTATGTTCTTGCCACTTCTTCTTAATCTCTTCTATTTCTGTTAAGTCCCTACCATTTTTGTCTTTTACCAATCTTTGCATGAAACGTTTCCTTGATATCTCTAATTTTCTTGAAGAGCTCTTTTGTCTTTCCCATTCTATTATTTTCTATTTCTTTGTATCGCTCATTTAAGAAAGCCTCCTTATCTCTCCTTGCTGTTCTCTGGAATTCTGCATTGAGTTAGGTATATCTTTCTCTTCTTTGTTTCCCTTTCCCTTTCCTTCTTTCCTCAACTATTTGTAAAACTTCATTAGATAGCCTTTTGCTTTTCTGCTCTTATTTTTCTTTGGGACGTTTTTAGTTGCTCTCTCCTATACAATATTGAGAATCTCTATCCACAGTTCTTCAGGTACTCTATCTACCAAATCCAATGCCTTAAATGTATTCATCACCTACACTTCATATTCATAAGGGATGTTTTTTAGGCCACACCTATATATCCTGAAGGCTTTCCCTACTTTCTTCAATTTGAGTCTAAATTTTGTAATAAGAAGCTCGTGATCTGAGCTACAAGCAGCTTCAGGTCTTGTTTGAACTCCTCCCTTGACTTCAAATATATAATCAATCTGATTTCAATATTTACCATCTCTGCCAAGATAACTCCAAGCGGGGTTGCAAAGAGTCAAACACAACTGAACAAAAAAAGTACATGCTTTTGGGCTAATATCTCAATTCTCACTGTTACTGATGAGTCAGGTCCCCAGGCATCAAGTAACTACTTGTCTCCTTAAGACTCTAGGGCTAACCCTAAGAGACTGGAGGATAATTTTCTAATACTACATTCATGAGTCCCCACCAATGTGCTTCCCACCATAGTTATCCATTGTTATCAGCCATATTTAATTAGTTTTTAGAAAGGAGCATTTTACCAAGCTAGTACAAAACATCTACTGTGACACTCTACTGCCGCATCCAGATTTCAGGGGAAAGAGGCTCAGACTTGGGGAGCACATGTGGTTTCTGGAAGTCTTTTTCTCCCCTTGGGTGTGGTGTAGCTTTTTCACTAAGTACCTTATTCCCCAGTGTGTTTATTTTATCCTTGGCTTCTGATTCAAACTATATCATACCAGCTAATGCTAGATCAAGGACACAGATGACAAATTCAAAATCCTTGGAACTTCCAAAATTCACAGAGTCCTCCTCTGGTTAATGAGTTCAGTGGATGAGAGGGCTGAAGTGCTATCCATGCTACCAGCCAGCACCCCACACTCCCAAAACAATTGCTTCTCAAAGGCTTGGCTGGAAGCTTCCGTGACTAAGCTGCCAGACACTGAAATGCCTGATTCCAAGCTAACTTCCAGGTTTTATACAAACTCTATAGAGTATGACCAGGTCCTTTAAATAATCGAAACAGACCTCTTCTCCCACTTAGTTGAAATGTCTTTGATTAATTGACTGTTTAATTCAACTGAGATAGCCAGGCCTTGTTCAATCCTCTGACTGATTCAATCTAGGTATATTTTCACCTGATAAAAATATCAGCACTGAGGGTGCAGAGGTGATTGACTGGTTCAAATGACCCACCCCCACCCTTTATTATAGAATAAAGTTACCAATTCAAGAAGCTCACTCTTTGTAATTACTTCCATTTTGCTTTTCTGCAGTTTCTTCTAATTTTCTGCTTTCAGTCTACCATACTGTATTGGTAATTAAGGTGGGACTTTTTTTTTTACCCTTTTCTCTTTTAGAATGCTAAAGTAATCAAATGCCTTTGATTAAATCTTACTAGGTGCAAATCTCGAGGCCCACACCCTTTTGCTGATTAGTTGTGAAGGCCCTAAGAAGGGTATAGAAATTCAGAGGTTAGAGTTTTGTTTGGGGCTCTCACTCACTGGAAGAGTGTTGATGTGGAGACTCTGGGTGGCTGCTGGAGCACCCCCCCCCCCAGCTTTGAAAAAACCCAGATGTTGGTGCTTCTCTTTTTGGTAACTATGTATGTGATGTCTTCATCAGACAAAGCCTGTCTGTTGAATTGTGTTATTTGATCTGTTGATATTTTCTGTTTGTAATTTCTATTTGTATTTGCTCTGAAGTTCAGGGTGCCAGCTTTTCCCCCTGAACTAAGTAAATTATATATATATATATATATATATATATATATATATATATATATATATATATATATATATATATGTATATATATGTTTGATTAAAGCAAGATTGTTAACCCCTTAAAGTTGCTTTCCTTAGAAAAGCAGATCAAAGAACCTGTATTGGCAGCCCTTATGTGTGCTGGTGTTACTGGTTACAGCCACAGTAGAGGCAAGCCACGTTGTTGTTACACATACCTCTGGGAATGATGTGGAAGGAGCTGCTAAACCATCTGTACAGGTTAAAATCCTTGACCCTATGGCTGCTTCTGTATTCCTAAAGCCAATTGTCCTCCACTCACAAGTTCTCCAAACCTAGATATGCATGTAATTGCTTAGTCTTTCTAATGCCAGAACATGTGGAAATGGGGCTGGATAGGGTCTAAAGGTGGGCAAGCAGTTCCAAATTCACATTTTACTTCTTTATTTCAGGCTCTGGTTTTTAATATAAAATAGAACATCAGATTGTGCCCTGTCTTTATGTCTGTAGGGAAGATGAAGATAAGGCGGTCCAAAACATTTAGTGAAAAAGTACCACACAGGGGCAGCTTGAAGATGCTTCTCCGCTCAAGCCTAAGGAGATGGCTATTTGATTTGAGCCTTCAAAACTCAGCATAAAGAACTTTATTACAATACCAGTTGTGGTCATCTTTCTCTTACTATCAGAATCACACCACACTTATGCTATAAAAGGATTTAATAACTAAGTAATGTACATGTTATGTGGAGCTAATATACGTATTTAAGGGCAACTAGGTGGCTCAGTGGATAGGGTACTGGATCTGGAGTCAGAAAGACGTCTTCCTAAGTTCAAATCTGGCCTTAGACACTTACTAGCTGTGTGACCTTGGGCAAGTCACTTAACCCTGTTTGCCTCAGTTCCCTCATGTGTAAAATGAGCTGGAATAGGAAAAGGCAAACCATTCTAGTATCTTTGCCAAAAAAGAAATCCTAAATGGGGTCAGGAAGAGTCAGACGTGACTGAAAATGACTAAACAACAATGTACATATTTGTTAGAGAAGACACTATGTATTGAAAAATAGAAGTTAATCTCAGCATTTTCATAATATAGATGTGTCAACCAAGTTATATGGGACCTATAAATTATTTATTAATATGATGTCACTGTTTAAAGAGCTTCCTGATGAATTGCTCTCCACTCACCAAATCACATCCATGAGGAAGACCAAAAACAATTCAGGAAGTTATACATTACGCAGTTGAGTTTTTTCAGTGTTGCTTTTTATTCAAAGATAAATAATTCATATGTCAGTGTGTCTGACATGAAAATGACATGTAGGCTGCCTGCAGTCCTTATGACAAACTTCATGTTGTAATGGAAAGAATATTTTACAAGTAATTAGGACACCTGCATTCTACTCCTGCCTATTAATGAGTTGTGTGTTCTCAGGAAATGCCATCTTCTCTTAGCTCTCAGTCTCGTTATCTGTAAGATAATTGGGCTGGACTAGGTCAGCTCTTTGGTTCCTCCCTTTTCTATGATTCTAAAAGAATTATTAGATTCTATTTGCCACAGTTCAATTGAATGACTCCAGTGATTGTGCTATCAGACCAGAACAATAAGAGAGAAATTTAGGTTTCAGTTTTATTTCACAATATCCACATACGAATCAGGCCACTGAAAATAGTGGAACTCACTATTGATTAATTGGGGACCAATCACCTATTTCAAAGATGCCTTTCTTGCTCTTGCGTGCTGAATTGTTCAGTGCATTAAATGTTTCTGGACTTCATGGATTCACTAATTCATGCAATAGTTGGAGCCATGGTATAGAAGGTCAGGAAGATCAATTGAAACCATATACTGCCACTCTTTATTGTTTGGAGCCATGGTATAGAAGGTCAGGAAGATCAATTGAAACCATAAACTGCCACTCTTTATTTGTGTCTTTGGGTAAAAGTAGTGACAGATCTGTAACTAGGGTGGGGTGATCAGGGCTCTTTTCCAGGGTATCAAAATTTAAGTGGGTTTCAACAGTACTTTCAATCTTTAATCAGTATAGAGAAAAAAATTATTTTGGTACCTATTTGCAAAGATAATTAGTTAAAATAGAAAGATGGAAACCAGCAACTTCAATCAAAATGATCCCTTTCCTAGTTCACCACCTCCTCAGCAATATTTAAGAACAAATTTCTTGTCACTAGTCCCCGTCATGTTAATTGACACTTGCTCCAGTCACAAACATGTCTTATCATCTCGTTAGTGCTCTGCTTGGTCGAGTAGGAAGTATGTAGTCTGGTATAAGATGTAAAAAAGAATCTACTAATTTTTTCTTTACCTCCAATTCAAATCTTGTCCACACTCTTAATGGTCACTTTGGAAGAAAGAAAAGAACTGGGGATAAGAGGGGAATAGGGATAAGAAAAAAAGAGATGAGAGGAAGAAATAACTCGAAGCAGGAGGATGAAGGACAAGTAGGAGGAGACATCTGAAGCAGTGTGTATGTACCTGCTCCAGAGCAGAATCAAACTATTTGTTACGGGGAAAGATCATTGATCTTCCACTAACCTCACCTCAAGCACCGGCAGAAGCTGCAAATAAGTGCCTTAGATGATTTTTTAGCTATTCCACTGAATTGCCAAAGTGATTTTTCTAAAACACGTCTTACCATGTCACCCCTTCCCACCTTGTTCAATAAATTTCACTGGCTCCCCATTACCTCCATGATCAAATAAAAAAGCCTCTGTTTGACATTTAAAGCCTTTGGAACCTATACTTTTCTGTCCTATGCTCACTCTGCAATCCAGCTATATTGGACTACTTTCTGTTCCTCTCGTATGACACTCCAGACCCATTGCCTTTTCACTGTCTCTAACAACACGAATAAGTCAGCTAGGTGCCCTTTTTATGTCAAATGTCAGCCCCTAAGGGCTGTCTCACAGCAAATGGACATTAATAATCTGATAGTAATAGATTACTATCCACTTACACTGTGTATATCTGTATGTATATAGTTATTTGCATGTTGTCTCTCCCATTAGAATGAGAACCACTTGAAGGCAGGAACCATGTTTTTGTCTTTTTGTATGTATGTATATAGTCCATAGCATAGTAGCTGGTATTCAGCAGGGGCTTAATCAATGCTTATTGGCTGACTATGTCTTACTATAGTTTGGGTGAAATACAGGATTCAAAGATAAAGAATGAGGAAAGGAAGAGAGAATCACAAGACAGAACACAATACAAAATAAGAATCGGCAGAAAGAAATAAAGCAAGCCAACTTTATTAAGAGTTAATTCAATTGGAGCAGCTAGGTGGTGCAGTGAGTAGAGCACCAGCTCTGGAGTCAGGAGGACCTGAATTCAAATCTGGCCTCATACACTTAACACATGTATTAGCTGTGTGACCTTGGGCAAGTCACTTAACCCCAATTGCCCTGCCTTCCCCCTCCTCCAAAAAAAAAGTTAATGACATAAGAAGGAAGCAATTAGAGAAGATAAAACCAAATCAGATCTGTTGAAGTCTGGGTGGGATAGCTCATCAAAACCAATTAAGTCCCATGGGTATTTATTGGGTTCTATCTGGATCAAGCAGGACTAGACATTGGGAAGAAGGAAGTGCCTGGACCTGGTATGCAAGTCAAGTTTTTTGGAACTGATACTGATACATTCTGCGGGGAGTGGGTGGGTGGGAACGGCCCCAGGTGAGGAGAATAACTAGGAAACTGACAGCTAGTTGATATCCAAACTTCCCAGGAAAAGAAGGGTTTTGAGTGACCATTACCACGGGCCTTATTTTGGCAGGGGTGATTCAGGGGATTTGAACCTCCCCAGTCCTGTGCCTTCATCTACTTTAGCTGGCTTAATCTGGAGATTTCAATGACCAATACTTAATGCATGGCACAAAAGTACTTAATGATAGCAGAAGTAAATTATTAACATTCTTCCTTTCCTGATTTATCTCCTGCTCCTCTCCTTGAGACATTCGAACTTCCAGTCAGGGTGCTCTAGCAGGAATAATTCACCATTCCCTGAATATGAGCAGAACATTTTCCTACTTCTATGCTTTGCCTCTGTTCACAGTGCTCCCTCTCCCAGAAAGATTGTTTACCCCATCTCTCTATCTCCATCTACTGAATGTTTACTAGGACCGGATAAAATTTGACATTCCTCATGAGGTCTTCCCTCATCCCAAAGAGCTGGACATAATCTCTTCTCTCTCTTCTAAACTCTGATAGATTTGCTTTGTACCTTTCTTATGGCACTTATCATGCCCAACGTTGTTTTCAAGTTAGTCCTTTAAATCAGCTGTCTCCTAACTGGGGCCAGGGCATGTCCCCATGAAGTATGCAATCAACCATGTAGGGGGAGGGGAGCTGGAAGACATGCCATTTCTCTGCTATAGCTAATTGTGCGGCTTATCTCCAACATAGCCAAACTTACCTTTCACCCATTTAGTCCCACACTCCCTTACCTCTGAGTGAGCTTCCAGCCTTCCCCTTTTTATGTCAAGTGTCAGCGCCTTAGGGAAATTGTACCCTAACCAATATCTGGGTACCCACAGCAACAACTGTGCAGGTACCGCTGAAAAAAAAATTCCTCTCCTTTATAGTGTACCCACTGCCTGCTTCCTAGATTCCCTTGTGGCTTTGACAGGTGCGGCTTCGTGCATGGGGTAGTGACCAGTAAGAGAGAACACTGTCTATGTTACAAATGGGATAGAGTGCGTTGCATAGGATAAGCAGAGTGGATGGGTCGAAATCTAAATCTTATCTCTTTATATTATCCCCCCCATACCCACCTTCCCCCACCCCACTTTTCTTTATCTGTTAAAGCCACCCTATCCTTTAAGTCATCCAAGTTCACAACCTTGGCATGACCTTTGGTTCATTCAACCCACATATTCAAGCAATTGCCACATCTTTTCCTTTTTTAAAATTATATTTATTTTATTCTTAACTTAAGAAACAAAACAAGTATTTTCCTAACATAGTAGGACAGAAAAATTGATTGTACATGAAACTGCGACTTGCTATTCCTTTTAAATATATAATAAAGTTATCATGCAACCTTTTTCTTTTTTTTCTTCCCCCCACCCTGCCCTGGAGAGATGGCTACCACCAGGCACAAATATGTGTATGTGTGAGTGTGTGTGTGTGTGTGTGTGTGTGTGTGTGTGTGTGTGTGTAAAATCATTCCATACGTACATACACAACTATCTTATAGTTCTTTCTCTGGATGCAGATAGTGTCTTCTTTCACATGTTCTTTGTGGTTACTTTGGGTATTTTATAAATGACTTATTCACTCAAAGTTCTTCTTAAAAGAATATTGTTGTTACTGTAGACAACGTGCTCTTGGTTCTGCTCATTTTGCTCGTCATTATTTTGTGCCAGTCTATCCATATTTTTCTAAGATCATTGAACTCATCATTACTTATGACACAGTAGTATTCCATTGCAATTACATAACACGACTTGTTCAGCCATTCCCTGATTGACAGAAATCCCTTCAATTTCCAGCTCTTTGCCACCACAAAGAGAGATGCTATAAATATTTTAGAACATAGAGGTTCTTTTCCTTTTTCCTAATCAGTTTGGGAAGCAGACCTAGTAGTGATATTGCTGGATCAAAGGGTATAGACAGTTTGATAATTCTTTGGGCATGGTTCTATATTGCTCTCAAAATGTCTGGATTCCACCAACAGTGAATTAATATGTCCCAATTTTTCCATATTGCCTCCAACATTTATTGCTTTCCCCTTCTATCATTTTAACCAATATGATAGGTGTAAAATGATCTTCTAAGGTCATTTTAATTCGCATTTCTCTAATCAATAATGATTTAGAACATTTTTTCATATGACTATAAACTCTTTTGATTTCTTTTAAAAAGAAGACAGCATGCCATTCAGGCTCTCTGGCTTCAGCTCTCAGGAGGCAAATAGTTCTCTCTGTGCTTAGAATTCCCCATAAGGGGAAAATGGGATGTGCTCTTTTTCTTTATCCTGGCATTGTCCCCATATGGAATCAACTAAGTGCCTAGACTGTCAGATGCCTTTTTCATTTTGTTTTTCCTTTCTTGAATAGATGATCAAACATGAGCCTCAAGGTGGGCATTTTGAGGTGCCTTGAAGTAGATTCCAGGATTGGAATTAAGTTCATGAATTTGAGAGTTCCTGGGTCCAATAAGTGCATCACCTGAGGTGAAATGTCTAACTAGCAATACCACAAACTTCTTTATGTTCTTAGGAGTTTTAAGTATCAGTATCTCGGATTTTAACAATGGGAGGAAGGGACCATGGGGGGAGGGGGAGGAAACAAGCATTTATATAGTACTTACTATAAGCCAGTGTGGGAGAGAAGGGGTATTAGACTGCCTTCCAAACTCAAGATCTACAGAGCTGTTGTGCTGACCTTGTTGTATGCCTTTGAAATCTGGACAGTCTACCAGCGGCCATACCAGAAAACTGGATCGCTTCTATTTGAATTGTCTTAGGAAGATTCTGAAGATCACCTAGAGGGAAATGGCGAAAGTACATTCAGTATGGCAGCAGGCCCCATCTCCAAACACAATCAGCATGCCACTGTGTACATGAGAGGCCTGGATGAGGTTGGTGAACCACTGTTATGGGAGCTCTTTCTTCGGGCCGGGTCTGTGGTCAACACCTACATGCCCAAGGTCAGAGTCACAGGTCAGCGCCAAGGCCATAGATTTGGGGAATTCCTGAGTGAGGAGGATGCTGACTATGCCATTAAGATTATGGATATGATCAAACTGCATGGGAAACCAATACAAGTAAACACACCATCAGCTCACAACAAGAACCTAGACTTGGGGACCAACATTTTCATGAGGAATCTAGATCCTGAGATTGACGAGAAGCTGCTCTATGATATGTTCAGCACCTTTACAGTTATCTTGCAGACCCTGACCCAGGCAACTCTAAGGTCTATGCCTTTTATTAATTTTGCCTCATTCAAAGCCTCTGATGCAGCAATTCAAACAACAAATGAATAATACTTGTGTAATAAACCTATCATAGTAATCTTATGCCTTCAAGAAGGACTCTAAGGTTGAACACTATGGTTCTGCAGCTGAGCAACTTCTGGCAGCTGTTGTCTCAGGCAGATTGGCCATATCAGCTATTTGCTAATGTACCACCACCCTCCTCTGCTGCTAATCCTGTTGTGTCTTCCTTGGGATCTGGGCTTCCTCCACCAGTAATGCCTCTGCCAGGCTCATTCCCACCTCCAGTGCGACCTCCTGGAGCCCTTCCTCCAGTAATACCCCCAGTTATAGCCTCCCCCACCTAGCTTCTTGAGGCTGGAGCCCATGGCCCTCCATCAGCAGGAACCCCTGGAGCTGGACATCCTAGACATAGACATTCACATCCCCATCCATTCCCACCAGGTAGAATGCCTCGTCCCAGTGTGCTCCAGATGCAGCTCATCTACCATAGTCTCCATGGCTCAGGATATCCCCCGGCAAAACCCTCAGACCCAGGAGAACAGTCTCCTCCACAACCATTACCAGGAATGCCTCATTCTCACTGCCTTCCTATAGGAATGCTACTCTATGGGAATGGTACCCTTTTGGATCTCCCATGAGTCAGCTAGGTCCCATGCCTCCCCATGGTATGAAAGGACCGCCTCTATTAATGCCCCTTCCTCCCATGGATACAGTAAACCATCCCCCTCCACTTCCACCCTATGGCTACCAAAGAAGACCCATTCTCCAACCCCGACCCTGCCCCCTGCCCAATACCCCTCATAGTTCACTTCAGGCTCTTCTTCCTCAGTAGAGCCAAATTTCTCTATAACGTACTGCACTCCTCTGAGAGGCAGGGTAGATTATAGCAGTAATCATAAGTTAGTTTACTGAATCCTGCTTCAAGTTGATTTTTGCGAAATGTACTGTTGTCCCTCAGTACTTTCTTGGGCCATTATCCCTAGTCCAACTTCATTTTCCTCCTTTTCCAATCTCTATTCTAAGGTTAGCCTTTTCAACTCCATACGTCCTCTATTCTCAAACCGTCGTCCTTTTGTCCTATTGCTTCAAATATTTTGCCAAATCTCAGCCATATATTATTCTAACCATCTGTTTCTTCCTATTCTATTCAGAGGCAGATAAGAATGAAGCAAGTCTTTCTATTGTGCTGAATGGGTATATTATAAATTAAAATTATCCAACTTCAACTGGACCCTCACTGCAGCACAGTCTTCTTAGTCCTAATTGATTCCCTATCTCATTTCTCACTGAAGCTATTCCAAAACTTCATCAAGCTACACACACACACACACACACACACACATTCATTTTCCACTACTCCACTCCCAGCCAAGGACTTTGCCTTTCATTTTTCTGAAAGAATTGAGACCATTCAACGTAAGTTCTCTTTTCTCACTTTTTTTCCATCTCAAAACCCTTTTGATATTAATCCCCAATCCCTCCTTTCCCCCAGTCTCTAGCAAAGAGTCGTTCCACCTTCTTGTCAAGGCCAGTTGCTCTACACACACATTTCATTCCATCTCCTCCTAACCTCCCAAGAAGATGGCAATCTCAATTGCCACAAATTCAACATGTCCAACCAGAACTCATCTTTGCCCTCAAACCTCCCCTCTTCCAAGTTTTCCTATTTCTGTTGAAGGCACCATCATCTTTCAAGTCTTCAAGGTTTATAACCTCAGTATTATCTTCTACTCCTCACTCTCCCATATGCCACATCCAATCATTTACCAAATTTTGCTATTTCTATCCTCACAGTATCTCTTACATTTAATCCCCCTTTCTTTTTTTCTATTTAACATAATTACCACATTAATTTGGTTCTTCATCATCACTTCTCACCTTTATTATTGTAAAAGGTTCCTAATTGATCTTCCTGCCTCAAATCTCTCTCTCCTCCTATCTATCCTCTGCATTGTTGCCAAAGCAATTTTCCTCAGGCATATATCTTACCACATCACTCCCCTACTCAATCAACTCCTGTGGCTCTCTAGTGTCTCTAGGGGCAAATAAAAACTCTACCTTCACAATCTACTCCCAAACTTTCTTTATAGCCTCATTGTATTCATACTCCCAACTGTCTCATACTCCTCCTATAACTTTTGATCCAGCCAACTTGGCTTTTTCTCTGTTCTTCACTCATGACGCTATATCTTCTGTCTCCAAACCTTTGTGTTGGGCCATACCCCATGCCAGAAAGAAGGTCTCTCCTGACCTCCACATGATAGAATGTCTCTTTTCCTTAAAAACAAAATGCACATACCATCTTCTTCATGAAGCCTTTCCTGATTCCCCCAACTACTGATGCCCTCCCTTCAAAACTATCTTATATTTAACTACTTTGTATTTATTTGTTTTTATTCTCTATATTTTTAATTATGTATAATGTAAAACATATATAATAGTCTATGACATGCAATTATAGAAAATTATATAATTGTATCTAATGTACAATTATATCTAATACACAATACGTTACATATGATTATATATTTCAATTATGTAGCATATACAGTTTCTAATTGCATATAATTATACATGTACTTCTTGTAGGCACCTTTCAAGATTGGATTAATTCATTCTTTGTATTTCTACCCCCAGCACCTACCTCAATGCTTGGCACAAAGTAGGCACTTAATATGTGCCTGTTGATTATTAATTGATAAAAAAATATGAAATGAACACAAGGTATTTAAGGAGGAAGGGAGGGCACCATCAGTTGTGGGCTCAGGCCAAGCTTTCTGTAGAGGGTGGTACTGAGGACTTCTGGGAGATTGAGGTGAGGATAGAGAACATTCCAGCAATCAAAGATGGCATGCACCAAAGTACAGAGATGGGCAATAGGGAGTATGCGTGAGGGTCAGAGAGAAGGGCAGTTGTCTGGGATGTAGAGGGTAGGAAAGGGTTAAAGTATCATGAAGTTAGGAAGAAAGGGTGGGGCCAGGCTTTGAAGACCTTTAAAAGTCAAACAAAAGACTATATATTTTATTCTAAAACCAGTAAGGAGACATTGCAGTTAACTGAGCTGGGGAGTGACATGATTAGATCTGTGCTTAAAGGAAATCATGTTGGCAACTGAGTGGAAGATAATTTGGAATGGAAAGAACAAAAAAAATGAATTCAAAAAGCAAAGGATTTCCTGCTAGAATGGGAGGGATGTCCTAAGCCCATGCCTGATCTAGTATCTTTGTAAGATCTATATCTATAACTATATCTATAAGGATATCTATACACACATATATATGCAAAATATATATATTATATATGCATTGTATATGCATATATAACATTATAACATATACTATCCTATATATTATTATACTATATATATTATATTATACGTACTAAACATTATATATACTATATATTATATATACTATGTTATATATACATCATATACACTATATTACACATGCATTTTGTATATGTATTCTTCCATGCAGCCTCTGTGACACTGATGTGTACAGTTAACACTGGTGCCCAAAAGCAGCATCCCATGACCTCTTATTCCATTTGCCTTTTAAGGCATTTGCTGAGGTTGCCAAGGGAGCTCAGGGCATCTCAGCATTTTCACTGTACCCAGAGCTGAAATGGAAACCAAAGCGTCTTAGCTCTGAGAGTACCATGGAGTTAATTTCCCATTTACCTTTAATTCTCACAGCACTTAAAATGAGTGTTATTGATTCATTTGAAAAAACCGTGGAGGTGGCAGTGCTACTGATAATAAGATTAATTAGGATATCAAATCAAGAAGCCAACTGCTAAAGAATGTGTTCTAAATCAAAAACGTGGAAAGAGCTGGTTAACTTTAAATGCCTTTGGGGGGAAAAGAGAAGGAAAGAAAGCTATAGCAAAGGGGACACAAGAAAATAGGACCTGAAACTCTGCTGACCCTTTTCTGGCTGATAATCCCATATAACAGAGCATTGATTCAAAGAAAACTGGTCACTGGCCCAAGAAGAGTGGCTATTTGGTAGAGTTCAAGAGGAGTGACTTCACCCTCTGGAGCTCTTTCTTCCCTCTGCTAAGTATATAGGAGTTCTGTGAGCTACTCATTTGAATTTCTTGGGGTGGGATTCCTCTCCCTCCAGAACTGTGACATCTGTTCACATATGACATAACATACAATATGCTGCCTGGTGGTGAGCATGAACCTGAATCTCAAGGCCCTCTCTGTTGCTTCTGCCTTGTGTTTCTTTTCCTAAGCATAAGTGACCAAATGGCGGTCTCGAAGCAGAGATTTTTCCAGCCAAGGAATCAAGAGGCTTCTAAGTATTGAGAGGTCCAGGTTACTAGTTCCCTGTAGCCACTATGATGCTCTTGGAGTTGAATATTTTTACTGCCAGGAGGATGGGCCCAGGTCATGCCATGGCCTGCCAGAAGATGTGGACCTTGAAGGAATTGTTCCAAGAGCGGGGTGCCAAGATGAAGGTAACATTACTATTTGTTCATCCCACAAAATATTTCATGATTTAATGCTTTAAGTACCAACCTTCCAGGAGACTATAATGGAAGTCATGAGATACTATTTATGTTTTAGGGGCAATTAGGCAGGACAGTAGATAGAATGCCTGGAGTCAGTAAGACTTCATGAGTTCAAATCTAGCCTCCGACGCTTACTAGCTGTATGATCTTGAACAAGTCATTTAACCCTGTTTGCCTTAGTTTCCTCATCTGTAAAATGAGCTGGAGAAGGAAATTGCAAAGCACTCCAGTAACTCTGCCTAGAAAACCTCAAGTGGGGTCATGAAGTCAGAAATGACCGAAGAACAATAGTAACAATTTATGTTTTAAGTCTTTGTTAATGAGCACATAGGAATCTTTTGTGTAGAGGAAATAGTTGTGTTTTACTTAACACTCCCCTCCCCATCCCTGTACATTGTGCCTTTATTTTTTACATTTATTTATTTTATTTTTAATTTATGGAGTAAAACAAATATTTCCATAACATAGCATAATAAAAAGATGATTGCACATGAAACTCCAAATCTATTACATACAATTTGCTATTCCTTTTAAATATATAATAAAGCTATTATATACATTTCTTTTTTTTCCTCTGCTCCCTCCCCCATTCTAGAGATAGTGTAACAACAGTGTTACTAGCAGCTGTTGTGGGGGTAAAAGACCAACAACAAGAGCACACAGGAGGGCTGCTGGCACAAGTTCTTTGATCTGCTTTTCTAAGGAAAGCAACTTAAGGGGTTTAACAATCTCACTTTAATCAAACATACATATACAATTCACTTAGTTCAGGGGAAAAAGTCAGCACCCTGAACTTCAGAGCAAATACAAACACAAATTACAAGCATATATTATATAAACAGAGAAAATAACACACAGAGATCAACAGAGAGGCCTCTATCTGTCTGACCAAAGAATTGCATAGTTACCAGAGAGAGAGGCACCAACATTTGGGTTTTCAAAGCTGCAGGGCTCTTAACAACGGCTACCCAAAGTCTCATCTGATCAAATCACACAACATTCTTCCAGTGAGTGAAAGCCCCAAACAAAATGCTAACCTCTGAGTTTATATACCCTGTTCAGGGTCAAAGGGCATCACAACCATGCAACTCAAACCTGAACAAGGCTTTCTTGTTTCTTAAGCAGATCAAAGACTCTTGATTCAATCAAAGAAACAAAGACCAGACTCATCAAAGTCACTTGATTACCTCAGTGCTCCAAAAGGGAAAACACTAAAAAAAGTCCCACCCTAATTACCATTACGGATGGCTAACATTAGACATAAATATATATATATATATACACACACATATATATACACATACATATATACACACTTATATATGTACTTATGTATATGTGTATTTGAGTGTATACATACACACACATATATGTATATATATAATTATTCTATACATACTTTTATTAGTTCTTTCTCTGAATGCAGATAGCATCTTTCTTCGTACGTCTTTTACAATTCATTTGGATTTTTATAATAGTCAAAATGACTTATTCACTGAAAGTCATTCTTAAAATAATGGTGTTTTTGTATACAATGTTCTCTTGGTTCTACTCATTTCTCTCTTCATTATAGCAAGATTCTTTGTGGTAGCAAAGAACTAGAAATGCCCCTCAATTGGGGAATGGTTGAACAAGTCGTGGTATATGATTGTTATAGAATACTACTGTGCTATGAGAAATGATGAGCTCAGTGACCTTAGAAAAACATGGAAAGGCTTGCACAAAATAATGAGTATCTTCCTCATCCCTTCTGGATCCCTCGACTTGATCCAGAATTAGGCTTTGAGTGATTTTTCCCTGGGATTCCAAAGTGAGAACCATAAAGTATCAGAGACAAAGGAAAAAACCTTAGTTGTTTCTTTAAAGGCCAAGCTCCTCTAGACCTGAATCTGCCTGGGGGTGCTCCAGCCCAGAGCTGGGGGCCCTTAGTAAGAGAGAATGTCCCAGCCCCTGGGCTAGCAATGGTCTGTCTTTACATTATCTTTTGTAACAAGGCAGTATAGATGGCACATTGGCTGTGGAGTCAGAGGACATGGGTTTAAATCCCACTTCTGATACTTCCTACCTTGGGCAAATCACATAGCCTATTCATCTATAAAAAGAGAGGGTTGGGCTAAATGGTCTCTGAAGTTTCCTTCAAATCCAGATCTATTGATCTGAGGAAGGTTGGTGGGACCTGGGTTGTTAGTCACCGGGAAGTGTTAGCAATGTAAGAAAAAGCATCAAGAGTTTCTAAATTCAGACTTAAAGTTAACATCTGTGTAAGTCATCCTTGCAAGTAGCTAATAAAGTGGAGTAATTAATTCCCTTCTTTCCTTCCTTTCTTCCCTCTTTTCTTTCTTCCTTTCTTCTTTCCTTCCTTTCTTCTTTCCTTCCTTCCTTCCTTCCTTCCTTCCTTCCTTCCTTTATTCCTTCCTTCCTTCCTTCCTTCCTTCCTTCATTTTCCTCTTCTTCTCCTCCTTCTCCTTCTCTTCCTCCTCCTCCTCCTCTTTCTCCTTCTTCTTAGAAATTGGGTTCTTAGGAAGAAGAACTGGGAAAGTTTAGGAACTAACTTGTAAAATTTACTTGAACAAATTGTCCAGAACGCTCTCATTTCCAAACTGTGGGCCTGTTTCTGATAGCTTTTAGGAGTTCTCCTCTAGTCTAGAGGTTGAGAAAGAATGATAATCTTACTGCATTCATTGAGTGCATCCTGCTTTTCTTTGTAAAAGAACCTTCTGGGAGACATTGGGAAAGTGCATTCTGTGCTTAGTTATTACTTATGTCAATACTTCAAAGATCTGTGATTTCATCAGTGTTGATATTTCTTCCACTCACACAATTCATAAACCCTCCATTAAGCCACTAGGTGGTGCAGGAGACTCAGAAAGACCTGAGTTCAAATCCAACCTCAGACACTGTCTGGGTAATGCCTCGTTTTCTTCATCTGTAACATGACGATAATAGCACCCGTAGGGTTCTGTGAGGATCAGATAAGATGATATTTGTAGATTGCTTTGCAAAACTTAAGGCACTCTAAAAGCGCTAGCTATTTTTATTATGGATTAGCGGATGTTTTCAAGAGATGCTGTGGCCCCAAAGGGTCATCCCCTGGTGGGTAAGCTTCTTGCGGTGAGCCTCCAGGAACTTAACAAGACTGACCTTGATACAACTGACACACAGACCCATCCACAGAATCTATTTAAAGCTTTTCCTGTTCCGTAAGACCTTCCATAATTTGCACTCCACTAGCATATCATTAAAAAGAACCCATGGCCACCTCCACACCACAATGAGGCACCAGCAGAGAACCTTAGGGAGGGCCTTAATTGTTACTAGCAGGCAATAATTCATATTAACAGCTGAATGTTAACTAGTTCCCCAAAGAAAGGCATCTCTGTGTGCCTTGGTGACTGCCTCCAGAATTCAGTCTTCAAAGCTTGATTTTAGTCTCTTTTCCAGAGCATTTCTCCAAAAATATCTTTGGGTCTAACTTGCTAGCAAAGGACTGTAGATTAAAAGCTCTACTTGCTATAATGAGGAATTTGTTCATAATATAATGCAATATAATATGAAACGATCTAGCAAATTTTTCTTTAACATTTACAGTAAGTCAGAAGACTTGGAGTTCACATTGTCACTTAATAAGCTTTGTGACTTTGAGCCAGTTATGCAGCCTTGCAGAGTTTCACTTTCCGCTTTGGGGTCCTTTTCAGTTGTAAATCTATTAAAGTACTGGGCTACTGGCTGCAGGAGACACACTTTGGATACAATAGTATCTCTGCACTCATGGAGTCTGCAGTCTGCTCAGAAGGGAAGGTGTCTACAAAGATACTTCAATATTTCATAATAAGGAAGAGTGTGCAAGGAAATCATTAATGATCAGCTGTCTGGGAAAATGCAGACATGACATTTTAAATTTAATATGAATCACTAACATTTTCTTCATCATTTCCTCATATCTAAACAAACAATAAAATAATCAGGTCCTGATTTGCCCATTTTTTGAGGTGGCAGCTAGATGGTACAGTGGATAGAATGTAGTTCTGAAGTCAGGATGACTACTCTTCCTGAGTTCAGATGTGACTTCAGATACTAACTGTGTGACCCTAGGTTTGTCACTTAACCCTGTTTGTCTGTTTCCTTATCTGTAAAATGAGCTGGAGAAGGAAATGGCAAACTACTCCAGTATCTTTGTCCAGAAAACCCAGGAGAAACACTGTACCCAAGGGGTCCTGAATGAGGACTATAAAGTGGGAAAGCCTTTTCAAGCTCTGCACTACTGGGAATTACAAGGTGCTTTTACTCCATGTACATCCCACATTTGTACATTCACCATCATTGCACTCTAACTTTGAACTCACTCTTTTTATGGGCTTTGTGTATGTTTATGGGAGAATGAGCCCCACAGTTTAAGAGGAATGTTTTATGCCTACTGGTCTTACTGTACTGCTTTTGCTAAAGCTTACAAAATCTACTAGCTGATTTTAAATAGGAAGCACTGTCAGTGGGGGCTCATAAGCTGCAGTAGTAGGGGTCACCACCTGCAGGATTACCCCTAGAATGCAGGATAGCAGGTCCCTTCTGGGGACCAAACCTGTGAGTATGAGTTCAATTTGGAGGAATAGTCCAGAGTAGGTGTTAACACTGAAATAAGATTGCGTTTCTATGACATACTAAGTAAGGGGAGGGGGGAGTGGGCTTTGAGAACACTTAGGTTAGACAGAAACTAAAGATAAATTTTAAGAGTAGTTTTGGATAAGCCACATTCACAAAGGATACTTTTTTTTCAGTCATTTTCTAGAGTGCACTCATATCTAAAGATCAAGGGAATAGCATGGCATAGTAGAGGAAGCACTCATTGTCTCTGATGTTTACTACCTCTGTAACCTCGGACTTTAGCTTTTCCATGGGGATGGGAGTTCGGTCTAGATGGACTCTGAAGTTTCTTCCAAGTTTACAAGTCCTTTCTACTCTGAAAGTTCTATGATTCTATGATTTCAAAAGGACATACTTAGTACTGTCCAGTAGTTCATTGTATGAGCAATTGTGTCAGTAAGGCAAGATTCATGACCTCAAGGATGACCATGAACATGCCTGTATGGTTCAGAATCACAAAGTATGAAAAACTCTCTAGGTAGAAAGCAGAGGAAGTATAACATTTATTTAGACACCAGAGGATCAAACCCCAAGACCAATAACTCCAATTTGATATAGCAGTAATTATATTCCAAAATCAGTAAGCCCACCTCAATGTAGCAATAAGGAAATTATAGCAGTGTTATAGCAAGGAACCAAGTCATCCTGTAACCTTCCCCCCTGCTGGGTCCTCCCTATAAATAGTCAGGAATCCTAACTGTCTGCTTGCTTGTGTTCTCTCCACCCTCAGCTCTCTGGTCTCTGCAGCTCCCTGATTTTCACTCTCCCTTCTCCCCTCTGCACTCGTTTTGCAGCTCTGTCATATCGGAGTTCTTACTTCTCCTCCTTGGGCTGGATTCTGAATTTTCAGTTCTCAATGGCTACCTTCTGGGTGTATATACTCTTTTTTAGGGTCGGACGGCTTCATACCCAGTCAGCAAAAGGGTGTGGGCCTGAGTCTTAGCATCTACTTAGCAAAAAGGTGTGGGAAAGATCTTTAATCACTGATTGGCATCACAAATCTGTAGGCCTGCCTCTAATCAGGTCTCCCTTAACTGGCCCCACCTGAGGCCTATTAAATGGGCAGGAAAGATCTTTAATCACATTATCACCACAGCAGTGGAACAGGTTATAATAGTTTGTCCAGAAAAGATCTCTGTATTTTAGTGGATCAACACAAATCATCAGTGTGCTTGGGTAGGCAAAAATGCCGGTGCAGTTTTGGGCCTTAGAAAGGCATTGCTTCTGGAATTAAAAATATTCAGGGATGCATTGATAAGTACAGCTGCCAATCATAATTGGAAACACACACAGGCATTTTAATAACTGGTTTATTATATCCCCAGCTTAGGCTCATGATATCCAAATAATCAGTGGTCCCCAGTAGAATTTCCAAAACCCTTACAGTCTTTAGTTATGTCAGCAAGAAGGATATGGATGGAATTTTACAGTAGATAAATGGGAAGATAAAAGTTTACACATCAAGGAACTGATAACAGAAGGGGAAGATCTACATATCAGGAAATACTTGAGCCAGAGCTGATATTTTAAGCTGGAATTCTGCAAACAGTCAACAAGAAAGGACCAGATAGCAACAGAACTAAAGTTAGATGACTCAGCTAAATTCAAAATGCTTCACTAATTATTTGACCTGCTGTCTCAGGCAAAATGGTGGGTGTACTAAAATTCTCTTATGACACTTCTAAGAATAAGGAGGCGATACGCCCTCTGCTGTGTGTGTTCAGTCATTTTAGTCATGTCTGACTCTTTGTGGCCCTGTGGACTTCTCTCCAGGGGGTTTTCTTGGTTTTCTTCAGTAGATTAAAGCAAACAGAAGTTTAAATGACTTGCCCAAGGTAACACAGCTAGGAAGTATCTGAGGCTGGATTTGAACTCAGGTCTTCCTGACACCTAGGTGGCAGAGTAGATATGGCATTTGGCCTGGAATCAGAAAGACCAGAGTTCAAAAATCTGTCCTCAGACCCTCACTGGCTGTGTGACCCTGGGCAAGCCACTTAACTTCTGTTTTGCCTTAATCCACTGGAGAAAGAAATGTCAAAACACTGGTGTCTTTGCCAAGAAAATCCCACAGATGGCAATGATGTGTGTGTTATAGTCCATGGGGTCACAAACAGTCAGACACAACTGAAATGACTTAACACACTCAAGAGCTGCCTTTTATGTTGAGGGACAATAGTCCCTCTGTACTTCACCTTAGTCAAATTTCATTGGATGTCTTGTGTTCTGGGTGCCACAATTTAAGAGAGACATTGATAAACTCCACTCCAACCCTAGATTGCTCCTACCGTCTGCCTCTTCCCACTCCTTTTCATGTGAAAGGCTGATTATTTAACCTTAACTGAGCCCTCATCTAGAAAAAAAGGCGATTCTTTGAATAAGAATCCCTATCCCACTCCTCAGAGACTTTTCTAAATCTTCTCTTTGCAAACACCACACCCTGGGATTAGGGATTATGAGAATGGTGTGATATACATGAGATATCCCTATTTGATATCCATGGACATCAGAAACAGAGACACTAAGAGAGAGGGTGGAGATGGTAGAAGCTGAGCTGTCCTAAATAAAAATCTAATTACATGAAATTAAGATAAAGGATCTTGAGTCATGACCTTCCCAACACATTTTCCTAGGGCAGCAAAAGCAATTTGAAGCAGTTTTCAAACCCCTTTATTTTCTTGCTATGCTTACAAACCTCTAAATAGTCATGACACATATTTGGGAGTGGTGGGAAGGGGTATTGTATCCCATACTCACTAACCAAAATTTCTGTGGGCAAGAGGGTGGGAATTTGGTCTTTGGAAAGAATTCCGCTGGGCAGCTAGGTGGCACAGTGAGTAGAGCACTGGCCCTGGAGTCAGGAGGACCTGAGTTCAAATCCGGACTCAGACACTTGACACACTTACTAGCTGTGTGACCTTGGGCAAGTCACTTAACCCCAATTGCCCTGCCTTCCCCCCTGCAAAAAAAATAAAAAAGTTTAAAAAAAAAAAGAATTCCATTGGTTATGGTAGTCCAGAATAGTGAGAAGGGAGAGAGTACCCCCATATGCAGTCTTACCCCAGAACCAGGACAACATAGATTAATGTAAGACAAACACCTGACTTGGAAAGGCTTCTGTGTTTATTTACATCAGAAGAATTAGAGCTAGAGCACCTAGGAAAGTGTATTTTCCACTTTGGAATCTATTAGTCTTCTTTAGTTTAGGGACAGAGTAATTTTTTTACTAGGTCATGTAGGGTCACAACAGAAAGAGAAGCAAATCACAGCATCTACACCTGGAAGGGACCTGTCCAAAGTACCCAGTGCCATTTTGCTGATAAAGAAGTTTGACCTTTAAAAAAAAGTGTTGCATATGAATGATGATGCAAAAATCAAAGAACACCATCTGCTGATGTCCTTCAGCCAGAAGAAGTCTAAGAAAAGCCAGTCTGCTCCTCAGTAGTGATATACTGCAAATGAACATATGCTTGCTTCCTAACTTTTAAAAACTGCAAAATGATAAGAAGAAAGTGTCCACTTCATCACATGGTGTTATTCATAGACATGAGAGCTGTTATGTAGAAATACAAAAACAAACTCATGGTCCTAATTTGTTCATGGAAAAAAATACCGTCTTCTTGAGGCGTCATAATTTCGGTCTCTTTACCTATTTCTGGGCAAATGACTGAAGAGCTTGTATTTGCTTTCCAGTTAGCTAGTTCATGCATACATTGCTGAAAAAGGGTTGTTTCATTTAATTTTCAATAACAATAATAACCAACGCTTTGTCTGTGTCATGGAAGTGGGTGGGAAGAAGGGAGCAGCCAAGTAAGGAAATGTTGGTGACGGGGGACTCTGTGGCCCCTGAGACTGCTCTAGTAGCTGGGAAGGCCTGGTAGGAGCCCAGAAACATGAGCCAATTGGTCCTTAGCAATACCACCAAAGGGATTAAGTATTCCTATAAATCTAAAGAACAGAAGGGTTTGGCATAGGACTACAGGCTGGACCTCCTCAAAATTATTAGGATAATCATCTTGACAAAGGTGACATTGAAGCAAGCAGCACAAGCAGTTTTGTGTTCTGGTAACACAAAAAGGCAAGATAACAGTGGAACAAATGAGAAATAACCCACCTGCTGGAAATGCTTCAGTGCAGCTGGGCCTGACCATCAAAGCACCATCACTGAGTCACTACAAGGTCTGAGATTGTCACACCACTCCCTGTTCTGTACCCACACATGAAACTTGACTGAGTTCATTCCTAAGGGGGCCTGCCTCTATGAGAGAAGAGGGATCTTTGGGGAGCTAGGCTGGAAATTGAGACAAGGACTCAATTACTGATCATGCCACATCTGGACATGAACTTTGAATCTTCTGTAACTAACATGAATGAACACATTCTCCCACAGTGATTTGCAAAAAGTCCTTTAAGAAAAGGTTTTTATAATAACAAAAAAGAAACACAATGAATAAAATCATATAAAAAATAAAATGTAGCGGAAATCCTTGATACCCTTAATCAGCATTTGAAAGTGAAAGCCAAAAGTTTAAGGTGATACAAGGAGTAAAAATAACACAACGCCTCTCCCCCCTAAAAATAATTACGTCTAAATCAAAAGACCTATAGTCAAAAGATTATAGATCAAGGGTTCTTAACCTGGGGTCCACAGATCTGTATGAATTTTGATGGGAAAACTGTATCTTTAGATTCACATCTAGATGAATTATGGCATTTTCTTCAATTATGAGCTTAAAAAATAAGCATGATTCTGAGAAGGGGTCCTTAGATTTCACCAGATGCCAGGGGAGTCCATGAAACAAGAAAAAAGGTTTAAAAACTCCGATATAGAGGCTTGAAAAGAAAAAAAAGTAGAGAAGAGATAACCCTTACAGAACGACAATGGAAAATTTCTACATGTTGAAAAGAGTCTAACATAATGAAAGTGCAAGTTGGATCAAATGAGAAAAAAAATTTTACATACCATTAAGATAATGGACCACAGAACAGTTACATCAAATGTTGCTGAAACTTTAGCTTATCTGCAAAACTGCAAAATGGGAAGTCTGGTTAAGATTTATAATTTTTGGCTTAAGCACTTTAGTCATGCACTAGTTACTAGCAAAATGCTTTAAAAATTGCCTCTCCAATACAATCCTCATCTCATCTCTCTTAACAGAAGGCATCACATATTTATTACCAAAAGAGAAGAATACCAGAGAACCCTCAATAGGTCAGTTAGATGTTTACATACTTTATACAAAGCATTCATAGCTCATTGCACTCAAATATGCATATACATGTAGAAGAAAACAATATATTGGTCAAAAAGGGTATGCCAAAATGTCCTAGGAATAAAGAACAATTATCAATTTAGTGATTATTGAACAAGCTTCCCCAAAAGGCTCTTTACCTTTGTTGACTTAACATCAAGCCTTTGACTCAGTTCCGCACTTAAAGATGAGACATTGGAGTGTGGGAGGGGAGAAGGAAGAAACCAGACCTATGATGTCATTAGTATGTGGAGCTACCGGTGAGGATGTTCTTCTGCCAACACAGATTGGCACCTTCTTTGCGACTTACAGTCTTAGAGAATTGTCTGCTTAGTCATGTACTGCAAAAAATATAAAATAAATAAAACAGATCCCAGCATAGTTAGAATGCTAGAATATTTGACGTCCACAAGGAAGATGATTCTCTATTTAAAACACATCACTAACACAATAAAGTCAAGAACAATTGATATAATATATGACATCTTCTAGGGAAACAGTATAATCTGTGCTATATTTTTGCTTAATACCAAATCCATTATAGCACTTTAAAAGAAAAATGAGTCTGGTTTTCAGGTCAAAGGGGAAATCATATAAAAACATCATTTTAGTCATAAGGTATGCTTGTGTGTGCTACCCGTATAGATTATATATCCACATAGGTTTGTCTAAATGTGGCTCATAGAGAGGTATGAATAGATATCTCTGGAATTTTGTCCACCCCTTCTTCACAAGGGGCAGCTACGTAGTGCAGTGGATAGAGTGCTGGGCTTGGAATCAGGAAGACTCATCTTCATAAGTTCAAATCCAGCCTCAGACATTGACTAGCTGTCTGACCCTGGGCAAGTCACTTAACTCTGTTTGCCTCAGTTCTTCAACTGTAAAATGAGCTGGAGAAGGAAATGGAAAACCAAGATAACCCCAAAGGGGGTCCATGAAGAGTTGGACATGGTCAACAATCTGTCAGCTTCGAGGAAGATTTTGATTCCAGGCTAAAGGGGAACAGAAGATTGGGACCACAGGATCAACCACTCTATTCCTCTCAGAAAAAGAGTACTGGACTAGAATTTTATCTACTTTATAACTCTCAATATTCCTCATCTAGGGAGAATGGTTTTATTCTTAGTTTCAAGGTGTGGTTGTTATCCCTTTCAAAAGGAGTGTGCTAGGTTACTCCCTTTCCACCAAATATTAGTTACCCAAATAAGTTTGATAATCGAAGCAGATAGTAAATAGAAATCAGAGAAGTTATATAGATTAGAATATGCCAGGCAATATGCAGAGTGAATGAGTTCTCCCACTGGGAATGACACAACCCAGTTAAACTGAGAAACTCCACTGTCATCCAAGGGAAAATTCCCCAAAGTCTCTAGGGAGGCAAGCTGGCAATCAGGGTAAGTCATGGTGCCAGCTCCTCCACGTATTTGCTGCTTCCCACAGTTTTTTTTTTCCTTCTCTCTCTACAGTGATCTCTCCCCGAAGAGAGCCTGGAACCACATGTGTTCTCCCTCAAAGCCAGAAGCAAGACAAAATTCTCTCCTCTTCCAAACTCTGATGAACTTTGATCCTCATACAGGCATACAATGTTAAGTAATTATTCTGTCCTTCAATTAGGCGAGTATTATGCAAATACACCAAGTTTACATAGATGACGTCAAGCTATATTTCTGCACAGAAAAACATACTAAACAGTTATTTCACCTTGTGGAAACTTTCTCCAGTGATATCAAAATGTCATTTGGACTTGATAAGTTTAAAATTACTAATTTGCAATAAGGAATAAAAGAGATTGAAGGCTTTAACCTTGAATCCAAAAAGCAAATTGACATTGTCTCCTTTAGGAAAGACACATTGAACACAAAGTCAACAAGAAGAAATTTGAGGTTTAGTATGTTCAGAGATTGACTGGCATCCTAAAGTCAAGGTATAATGGGCATGACACATATAAAGCAATTAACATTTACACAATAACAATCATAGTATATACTTTAGACATAGTAAAATGGACAATGAATTAAGAAAGTGTCCGAATAAAATTCCATAAAATGTTAACAAAAACCAAGTCTCAACATAATTCTAGAAACATTAATACTCTTTCATAAAAAAGAAGAAAGTGGATTGATAGATGTTCTCAGAGAATGGGACAAACAAGTTAAAAGTTTGTAGAAATATTTTGAGAACAAACAGACCTCACTTCACAAGCAGTAGTAAAATTTGAGAGCAGATATATGGCACTGGTTCATATGGCACAAGATGTGCCAAATGTAACCAAAAATAGTTTATCTCCAGATGGATCTTATGAAACAGTTAGGACCCAAGAGTGAAATCAAAAGGTACTGCATGGGCAACATCTACATGAACCTAACAATATGTCAACAAAGAAGAATCAAACAAATGGAAACATGAGGGTTTGTGATTTCAATTCAGGATCAGGTGGTCATCATGCCACCAGAAATTATGTAAAAGCTGCCTTAAGGAGGCTGAATGTATTTATTGATAAATACTAGATAATAAAGTGGCGGAAATTGCACAATATGTCACTGAAAGCCACAAAAATTTAGCATCTACCAGATGCCTAGGAAGATACCATCAAATGACTTATCTTTAAAAATAAATAATAATAAGTCAACAAATCCTCATGAGACAAATATAAACCCCAAAACTGCTTTGGAAATACAACAAATAAAATGTAATGGAGCTGGAGTATCATGACAGACAGAATTGTTACCCACAATTTCTTGGATACATTAGTCTAGAAAAATTTAAAAACAATATTTTAAATAGATGTCTTCATAATTATAGTCCCTAACTTCATGGCATGAAAAGCATTCAAAATATGGAAGCTTAGTAGAAAAAAAAATCAAGCCAGGGGAGAACATGCCATTCCTATCATTCTGTATGATGTTGGGGTTATTCCAATGGTACTTTTAGTAAGTCTATAGAAAATAAGCTTACATCTCAATATTCTTATTTCATTATGAAATACATTTTACCCACCTTTGCAATAGTCTGCAAGATAATATATGAAAATAATAGCAGAATAGAGATTTGTTCTTGTCATTTACATCTGAATCCCGTCACAAAAATGAGAAAAAGATAATGATAATGACACTAATGATAGAAAAAGTAGATAATATGTACACTCCATTGCACTATCTAATACCACTGATAGCAGTTTACCTCTGAATGGAACCTGTGAAATAGTTAAGGTCCAGGAATGGAATCAAAAGGCCCCCTCTGAGTGACATTCACACAAACTCATACAACAACATATCAGCAACAAAGCATTTAACAAATGGCTGAGTTGTGAATATTTGTTTATGGAAAATAATAACACTTCGACTTAGTGAACAATGTAAAAATAAACCTCAATTTAACAACCAATGCAGATTATGAAAAGAAACAATAGAAATTGTGTAACAAATCACTGTAGCCTACAGATTTTAGCACTTATCAAATATCTAGCAAGACATGACAGTGATTAGAATTATACTTTTAAAAAGTCGCTGTTTTTCAGGGGCTGACAGATGACAAATCCACATGCTACAAATATAGACTTCAAAAATCCTTTGAGAATTCAACCAGCTAAGTGTACTGGAACTGGAATATTATTAAAGACCAAACTATTGCCCACAATTACCTTGGATATAGCATTGATCCATAAAAACTTAAGAATAACATTTGTAATAGATATTGTCATATGAAATATTCATAACTTCCATGTTCCCTCGTGCAAAAAGTTTTCAAAATACAGAGATTTAGCAGAAAAAAAGTCAAATTCATGTGGGAATGGTATGAGTAGTTATCATCCCCATCATATCATCTGCTATGGAAGTTGTACCAAGAATGCTTTCAGTGAGCCTGCAGAGGATGAATTTACATCCTAATACTTCCTAAAGTAACTGCAAAAATAGTTATTTTATCTAACTATATATTCATTGACACAACCCTAAATATAAAAGAAAAATAAAGAGTATAGTGACTTGTACCAAGATGACTTCTATCTGAACTTCATTGAACAAAATGAGAACAATGATCTTTCTAGAAAAAGACTTTTTATACTTTTTAGACCTAGCAAAACACTTCACACACATTTTTTCCATTTGATTATTAACAATCTTCTGAAATCAATGCTATAGATACAAAATTCTTCCCATTTCACAGAGGAGAAAATGAAAAGCTTAATAAAGGTTAAATGTATTGCTAGGATCCTACAGCTAATGAATGTCTCAGGTAGGATTTGAACCCAAGTTTTCCTAACTCCAAGGTTAACACTGTATTCACCGTAACACATTATAAATAGCAGCTAGGTTTAGCCAGTGAGGCTCAATGAAGACAATTCAAGCTTTTCTGATCCAATATGAGTGACTGTCAACGTGGAAAAAAAAAACAACTAAATAATTGCTAACTCGATTGAAAAAACCAAAGTAGGTGGAAAGTTTGTGTTTGTGTATGCATCTGGGCACTGTTTTCTAATTCTCTGGTGAGGATCCAAATGTTCCACATCTGTCAAGTAGGCAAAGACTGACACAACTTGGAAAGATTTTATGAATCATGATTCATGTCATATGATTATGAAACTGATTTTATGAATCATGATTCATGTCATATGATTATGAAACAGATCTTACTAGCAGTTACCCACTCCTGGAATTCTAATGTGCATCAGTTTTGAAAGCTGAGCCCAACATCTGCTAAGGCATACCATAGTAGAGTGACACCATGACAGGCCCTTTCCAGAACCTTTTTCCCATTGATTCCATTGTCCACTACTTCTGGTTTCACGTCTACAGTCCTTACTCACTGGGTCTTTCCACTTCCTCCACTAACCTGAAAAAGCATGATTTTGTGGGAGCAGTCATAATAGCAGTACACATTTATATAATTATTGATGGTTCGCAAAGCACCTTATGGGTATCAGTTAATTTGATCCTCACAACAACTCTATAATATGGGTGCTATTACTACTCCTGTTGTGGAGGAGGGGAGTTGGACCAAGCCTATAATTTTTATCCATGTAGTATAGACCTAGTAAGGAAAGTGCCACTACTCGAGTAGGTTACCACCGCCTCTGCAACTTAGTTTTAGAGAGTTCTCAGGGCTACATAGCCATGTGCCAGAGGAAAGACTTGAACCTAGGACTTAATGATTTTGTGACTAGCTTTATATCCATGATACCATAGTGCCTCCAGACGGCTCAGAACTGAGGCTCAGAAAGAATAAGTGGTTCATCTTAGGTCACACAGCTAGAATGTGTCTAAAATGTGATTCAAACCCAAGTTTTCTTAATAGACACAACACCTGACTAATACATATAACACTGCACCTCTACAGGTCATAGGTTCTTAATCTGTTTTGTATCATGGACCCCTTTGGTAATTTGATGAAACCTATGGACTTCTCAGAATAATGTTTTTAAATAATTGAAAAAAAATTAAATTTCAGTTAGAAGTTGGTAAAAATAAAAATGTAATTTTTTCCTATCTAAGTCCACTATCTATCCCTGAAATTGATCCCTGAAACCTCATCCATAGATGGAAGATTAAGAATCTTTGCAAAGGCAAATAGCACTTTTGAACTATAGCCTGTATTTTAAAAAAAGTCACTTGATCACAAATTATAATCGCCTACAGACATATTTTTAATGCAGAAAGAATTCCATGGTTTTATTTTTATATTCGCAAGACAACATTCATTTCTTCCCAACATTCGTCTGTGGTTCAAATGGTTAAAATTCCACCTCCTGGAATTTTCCTTTCTGTGGGTGGAATGAAAAGCAGCTCAGGTTGCAGAACATTCTTTAGCTTTTGAATGTGTTTTGATCTCCTGGCCTCTGGGAAGGCCCAGGAAAGTACCTACTGCTATGTGCATTGTTTTATTGTTTTGTTTTTTCTTTTGTTTGGGTTTTTCTTTTTCTTTTTCTTTTTTTTTTTTGCTCTCTTGAATTAGATACTAGTCAATAAAAGAGTAAAGGCAATGGGAAAGGAAGAGTCCTTGGTTGCAGTCCATCTTTTGAGTTATCATTTGATAGAGGAGGAAGGTTGCCATGTTAAAGCAGAAACACTCTTTATTATTATATAAATAATAGGTGGTAATAATAAGCTAAATAATAGAAAGGGTGAAGGAAGCAAGAATTTATTAAGGACCTACTATGTGCCAGGCACTGTCCTAATTGCTTTACAAACACTATGTAATTTGATCATCACAACAGTCTCGTGATAAATGTGCCATTATGATCCCCATTTTACAACTGAGGAAACTGAGGCAGGCTGACTTTAAGTGATTTGCCCAGAATCCCACAGCTGTTAAATATCTGAAACAGGATTTGAACTCAGGACTTCCTGACCCTAGGTCCAGCTAATTATCTACTGCATTACCTAATTAGGTCTTGGACATTAGATATGAAAATACCAACCTCTGTGTGACTTCTCTGCCCTATCCCCTTTCTGAATTTAGTTCACATTTGTCTGACTGGAGCTGAACAGCTCTGACTCCTACTCCTTTCCAACAGCAAGAAATTATAGGAGAGAGCCTCAAGTTTGTCACAAAAGTATCAAGCTTTGACTTTTTTTTTTAAAAAAAAGGGCAAAAAGATGGAGAAGTTCAGGTTTTAAAATGCAGGTTTCCCTGATAGCTTACTTGATATGTCAACAGCCACGACTGAACTTGCCGTCCTAAAACATTTTGTCAAAAAACTTGAGTCAGAGCAAAAGTCTGTGCTGGCTAAGACATGATTATACTGCTTGGAGAAATATTTCCCCAGTATTAGAACAAAAAGAAACTGTTCATTTTCTTTCTGCCCCATTGGAGTCATCGATGTATTGCATGAGTGAGTTCAGGTAGATTTGTTGTCTCCTCTGCAGGGAGGTAGTTATCCCTTTAATTCTCAGTTGATATGAGTCAGACCTTATACATTCCTGCATATATAATTAATAATAATAATAATAGCTATTATATGTAATTAGAATTTTTTTACACTTATATAGACTTTTCTGCCTAATTAGTAAAGTACTTAGAGTTATAAGACCATAGATTTAGAGCTAAAAGTCATTTTAGAAGTTAGCATAGGGGCAGCTAGGTGATGCAGTGAGTAGAGCACTGGCCCTGGAGTCAGAAGGACCTGAGTTCAAATCCAGCCTCAGACACTTGGCACACTTACTAGCTGTGTGACCTTGGGCAAGTCACTCAACCCCAATTGCTTTGCCTTCCCCCCCTCCCAAAAAATAAAATAAAATAAAGTTGTGGAGAAGTTAGCATAGTCCAGTTCCTACATTTTACAAAGAAACAAACTGAGGCCTAGAGAAGTTAAGAGACTTTTCTAAGTTCTTACTATTAGTTAATAGCAGAGCCATGATTCAAACCTAGGTCATAGGATCATAGAATTAGAGTTGGAAGAGATCTTGGAGATCATCTAGTCCCATCCCATCATCTTACAGATGAGGAAAGTGAAGCTCAAAGACTTTGAGTTGTCCAAGGTCCCATAAGTAGTAAGTTTCAGAGTTGGATTTGAGCTCAGATCCTCTGACTTCAAATCTAGCGCTCTTTCATTTCCATCACAAAAAAATTAGATTCCTCCTTACATGCAACAGTTATTGGAATGTGAATGTAATCTTATCACCACATGTTTCATGCCATTGATCACTAGGGTTGATTTGATTTATTTGGCTATACAGGCCCATATTCTCTTCCTCTCTCTACTTCATATGCAACCCTCCTAAAGGTTAAAGAGAAACAAGGGTTTTTGGTAAAGGATATATGAATAGTTGAACTTCCCAAACACTCATAAAAGGAGGACGACAAAGGAGAAGCTCTTGTCCAAGGTATGAGGGGGACAAAGCATATCATAGACTCCTAGGTTGTTACAGCTGGAGGGGATATTTCAGATTATGTAACACAACCACCATATTTTATAGAGGAAAAAACTAAGACACAGAGAAGAGAATTTACTTGCCCAATAGACTGGGTATTACCAGCGGAATGGTTATTGGACAACAGATTTTACTGTGTCTTGAAAGGCATCCAGTATACACCAAGCAAGGTTGTAGTGCGGATTGCTAACAATCAGAGGATGTGAATAGGTCTCTGTTATCAGTTTCTAGATTTTATCCAAGATAGTAATGGAGCAATTGCCTCCACTCCTTTAAAAGATTGTAGCAGTTTACTACAATCAATCATATCAAAGGTCACTAAGGGAACCTAAAAAAATTAGTGTGGGCCCCTATGCAATAAAAGGAAACTATTTGCCTAAGAGATCAGTACAGAACTAAGGTTGGCTTAAAGAAAGAAACAAAACAGAAGATAATGTCTCTCAGATATAAAATATATAAAAGCATTTTCCCCTACAAAATTTCCCCCACAGTCATCCTGGGAAGTAAGTAGTACCAATATTTTTTTTTCTATCCATTGTACCGATGAGGAAAGTGAGGCTCAGAGAAGTTAAGTTCTAAGCTCAGGGTTACCTAGATAGTATCAGTGTCTGGACTTTAACTTGTGTTTGTTAGCTCCAAAGACAGTTTTATTTCCACTATTCCATCATGACCACATGGTAATAGCTCACATTTATGTGACTCTTTAAGATTTGCAAAGTGCTTTTCTCACAAAAACTCTAGTATAAATATTGCCTCTTTGCAAATGAGGAGGAAAAAGCTCACAGAGACAAAGACGCCTTTCCCAAGTTCATGTAATAAGTGGAAGAACTAGGGTTACAATCTAAGGACTTCTAGCCCTGAGACAAACGTGCCTTCCACAATGCTACTCTATGTATTGGCAACCAAAAATGGGCTCCTTAGCACTTAGTCAACAAGTGCCCTTGACTAGTTTGGCTTTTTCCCCTGAACTGAATGCTGTTTGTATGTTGGACTGGAGTAAGCTTGTTGGCCCCTTCACCTTGCTTCCCTTGCTTAAGCTGATGGAAAGAACCTGTGCTTTCCCGGTCAACCCCTTCACCTTGCTTAAGCAGATTGAAAGAACCTGTGCTTTCCCCGGCGTACCTTACACCCCCGCAGAAGCTGGATGGTTAAAAGCAGCTCCCGTTGGAGCCAGAGGCTGCTACAGCCACAGCCACAGCCGCAGCCACAGCCGCAGCCACAGCCACAGCCGCAGCTGAAGCAGGAGCTGCCAGTAGCAGAGCTGACCTATGGGAGGAAGCTGAACAAAGACTTCAGGCCAGTGGGTAATCTTTTTACCATAGAGGGGGAAGTATGATTTTGCTTTATGCAATCATGCTTCTCTGTAGCCTCCTGGTTACTCTTTCAAGGCGTACTTATTGGGCCTGGAAACTTTTCATTAATATGTCAAAATGGGGATGCTGGTTCATGGGTTGGTTACTGTGGAGCCTAAATATATGTTTTGATTCTTCTGCCTTCTACTTTGAGAGTTTCTTATATCCGGTGGTTCCGAACCTTTCAGACATGTTTATGATCCTCTTTGAGATTATAAACTCTGCTCTCCTAATACACTCTATCACCTAAAAGAAGGAAAGAAATTAGAAATATCTAAGGGAAACTACACTCCTACCATAAGCATCTCTAATAAGATACTCAATAAAATGAAATTTTGAGGGAAGATAGTATTTGTAACTATTCTCAAGAGACCACAGAATCACAGGATTTTTGAGTTGTAGAAGGTATCTCAGCAGCCATCTAGAGCCCAATCCATACCCCATTAGAACCATTAGCACCTTCCTCCCCGGGGTTATTGAAAAGGTAAAATGAGATCATATTCATGAAGTACTTTACAAACCTTAAAGTGCTACATAAATGTTAGCTATCCTCACCACCAACACCACCACCACCACTACCATAATCACCATCACCATCACCACCATCACTACCATTATCGCCATCGTCACTATCACCATCATCATGACCACCACCACCACCATCATCACCATCATCACCATCATCATTATCATCACCATACCTGACCAGTCATCATCTAGCATCTGCCTGAAGATCTCTAGAGAGGAGAAGTCATCACTGAGGCGGCCCATTCTACTTTTGGACATAGCTAGTTGCTAGGAAGTTTTTTCCTAACATCAAGTCTATACTTGCCTCATCAAAGCTTCTACTCATTGGAGCTGTGTAATGAGAAAGGGAGACTGAAGCAGTGTAGTGGGATAGTCAGGAAAACCTGTTGGATTCCTGCCCCAGACACTTGCCAGTCATTTAACCTCTCAGTTTCAATCTCTTCATCTGAAAAATGGGGATAATAGTGGCTTGCAGGGTACGTTTTAAGGGTCAGATGAGATAACCTATGTAAAAGTGCTTTGCAAAACTTAAAGCACTATAAAGTGGTAACTATTATTAGTAATTGATGCCCAGAGGGAAAAAAAAACTTCCAAATCATTGGAGTTGTCCAAAAGATGATTATATGATGGTTTTGGTTTTGCCACTACTTCTTGGAGTCAAATGCTAAGATAAAAAACTTCCCCAAGGTCTCTAAAGGCTCTTCTTGGATTTCACAATTCCTTTTCTTTCTAGACTGTGACCTTAGGATCATTCTTTCTTTGTCCACTGTCCCTTCTCAGCTGTGGGTTGTTCACATGGCACACGCCAATTACTAGGGAAAGCTCCTTTACTGAAGATAATTATATTCTTAATATTAATATAAGATAGCTAATGTTAATATAACATTCTTTTTTTTGGAGAGGGGAAGGCAAGGCAATAGGGGTTAAGAATGAAGGCCTGGAATGCTTTCCCTTTTCTCTATTTCCTAGCTTTGGCTTCAAAACTGAACTCAAATCTCATCTTCTTCAGGAAAACTTCCCTGGCCTCCCTCCTCCTTTCACCTTCCCCCCAAGTTAGTGCCTTCCTCCAACATTTTCTTTAATTTATCCTGTATACATCCTGTATATACATAGTTGTTTGCATATTGTTTCCTCCATTAGAAGCTCTTGAGGACACAGACCTTTTTTGCCCTTCTTTGTATCCCTGGTGCCAAGTACGGTGTCTAGTATACAGTAGGCATTTAATAAATGCCTGTTTACTTGAATGAATGAACGAATGAGTGAATGGAGAAAACCTGACTATATGTATTTTGCTTGCCACCTATTTTTCCTCTCTTTAATCTGTCCTACACACTAATGCAAGGCTTATCTTCCTAAACCATTGCTCTGATCAGTTCATGCCGTCACCACTGCAACTACTTCATTCAAAAATTATCAATGGCTCCCTATTGTCCACAAAAGAAAGCCCAAATTTCTTAGCCTGGCATAGAAATCTCTGCACTGGCTGACACCAACCTGTATTTCCAGCCTTATGAATCTTCCTATCACTGACAAACTTTTCAAGTTGGTGGTCTGGTATAGACCACTTCCTCATCACATCCTCTTTTCTTATCTTAGCAATCTGGTTTGTGTCCCCTCCATGCCACTAATGTCTTTCCCAATAGCCAGATCACAGCCTTATGAACCTCTCCTTCTATCATATTGACCTCATTTCTACTGCCCAACATGTTTTGTACTCACCTATCTCTAGATCTTTGTTCTTGCCAATTACTTCTCAGAAAAGTTCTCCCTCTTGGTCTCCACCACTACATTTTTTAGCTGTGTTCAAATCTGTTCCATGAAACCTTTGTAGATCCCTTGAGCCCACCCTAATCCTCAGGGATCCTTCCCTCTCCTGAACTCCCAAGTTGCTGATTGTCCATTCTGTTTTTGTAGAAATTGATTGGGCACTGCCTTGTGACATCTCACCTTACTAATCTAAGGTGTCATTTACATTTCACTTTTCAAGTGTTTTTATGTCTTAGTTCTCCCTTTATAATTTTAAAATCTCCTTAAGAACAGGTGCTGTGCCTTCATAGTGCTATGTATCCCCCACAGTGCTTTGCTCAAGACTAGATACCTATATATTCATTTAATAAATTGTTGCTTTTACTGATATTCAAGTAGAAGAGCATGAAGCATGGAGGCAGGAGCTAAGTATGATATGTGTGTCTGTTCTGAGTTTGGTGAGGCAGAGGCCTCCCTAGCACAGAGGGTCCTTGATGGAGATTGATGAGAATAAGGCTTGATTGGTAGTATCAAGCTAAATTGTGCAGGGCTTTGAACACCAGTCAGAAAGTGAAGAATTAATGTGGGAGGCAAATTCTTGAGTAGAGGAGAGTGATATTAAAAGAAGTAGTGCTTTTTATTCTGGAAGCAAAAATGTTATAGGGAAGGCCTCTCCTGATTCCTTTAATTGTTCATTCTCTTTTTCTTCTCAAATTATCACTCGTATACTTGTCTTTTTACATGATAAGTAAGATACTTGAGGATGGGTTTTATTTCTTTCATCTTGTCTTTTTTTTACCTGAGAGAGAAGAAAAGAGAAGAGAAGAGAAGAGGAGGGGAGGGGAAGAGAGGAGAGAGAGAGGAGGAGGAGACAGGATGGGAGGGGAGAGGAGGGGAAAGGGGAGAGGAGTGGAAGGAGAGAGAAAAAGAGGAAGAGGGAAGGAGGGGGGAAGAGACAGAGGAAGAGAGAGGAAGAGAGAGAGAGAGAGGGAGGGAGGGAGAGAGAGAACTTAATAAATGTTCATAGAACAGAGCCAAGATGGTGGGGGAGCAAAATGCAGTACAATAAACTCATCCCCCACCCCCACAAAAAATAAACCAATGCAATTCTCTAAACAGATTTAGAAAATGCATTAGACCAAATCCTGAAACAGATATCCAAGAAAAAGTCACAGTTAGTCATTTGTCCAGCCCAGGACAACATAGGGAGACGGATAGAAAGATCTGCAGACATGGGGCAGAGTCAACTCAGGAGCCCAGATCACTCTAGCACAGGGAAAGACTGTACACTAGAGCAAAAGGAGACCCTAAATCCATATCAGGATACCACCAGATCCATGCCAGGGCATGGTAGGGACAGGTGCCAACTTGCAATTTTGTCATTCACGATCCCGTTCCAGGACCCAGATCCCAGGGTGGACTAAGAAGGGGACCTCCACCAGTGGTGGCAGTAAGGAGGCTCTGATCAGTGCTCTGAGAAGAGACATTCAGAAGCAAGCAGCAACAATGTGTCTTAGTTCATGCCTTCCACCCAGGCTGAAGCCTGAAGAGGAATAAGATAACCAGGGCAGGAATCTCAGACCAAAGGGGAGCTGTAATTCTGTTACTGAATTGACAGAGATTTTCAGCTTGCTAATAGGGACAGATATAGATCAGGATGACTGGACATGGCCCGGGGACCACCATGGCCATGTTTTTCTCTAAAATGGCATAGAGTCTGACATTGCCCTTGCAAGAATTATAGGAATTATATATAGAAATTCCCTCATCCGCCAAGTTTTTCAAAGTTAGAAATAGTAAAAGAAGAAACATGTTTTCACCTTTTCTGGATAACAGGAATGTCACCTCTTTGAGGATGGGGCCATATCACACACTTATGTACCCTTTGGTGCACATGCTTGAGAAATACTAACAGAATGAAAATAAACATATGTCTAATATGAGTTTGTCCACGCTGGGTTTCGTTGCTGTCCCTACTTGAAAAGTTATTGCTCTATCTTTGCTTACCTCATGGGCACATCTAAAAATAAATAAAAACTATAAATTCTTTTAAAAGTTTTAAAAAAAAAAAAAAAGCTGGCTAGAGCCACACCACTCGCTAATCACAGGCTTACCACAGTGACCTAGTGCACTGTTTGTAAAGTGTGCTTAGTTGTAACTCCCTTATCGAGAAATGCATTTACATAGAATCCTTTGTGGCAATAGATCAAAGAAATGCTTTTATTGACCTATAACTGGATTCAATTGTATAGCGAATTAATGCAAACATACACCTACAGACCGTGTTCTGTTTCCCCAGCTTAGTCAGCTTCTTAAAGAGAAACCATTTTCTTGACTAAAAAAATGAGCTTTGGAGAGGGAAAGTTGGGGAAAATCTATGTCAGCATTGCGGCCAGTGCTTACAGGGGTTGATTTTTGGGAAACTACATGTTTGCCCTACTGGGGAAAAGGAAACACCTAATATAACTAATAGCCATAGTTACATGGAGAAGAAAACTGGCTGTATTGGAGAGGACAATTACAAATACAGTGTTGTGTGTATTCATGCTTGTACATATAAATGTACTTTAAAATATTTTGGTCCAGACTTATGATTTCATCAGAAAAATGAACTCCCATTGTGGAAATTCCCTCCACCAGTGAAGATTAGTACTTGAAAGGTTAAATACCTTGCCCGTGAACAGGTAGCCACTATGTATCAGACTTGAATCTGGATCTAATTCTGGAGCTAGACTATATATGTGATAGATATGTGATGCTCTCCCCCCAACCTCCCCTCCTCACTAAATCATTTAGAAATTTCTGGATTTTTTCCCAATAAATCAATATGGAGGTAGCAAAAATGATAAGCAGAAAATGTATTTGTTCAGTGAGAAGATAGAGTGTGTTCGGTGCCTACTTTGAAGAGCCGAGGTCAAAAGTTTCAAAGGGCACACAGGAAACACCCTGAAAGATAAACCTGTGACCCTGTTTTCATTCTTGGGAACTTTCGGCCCTTGGGAGGTGCTATCTTATCTCTTCCCATGATTCCTTAACTTCAAATCCATGGTACCTACAAGAAATATGATTTGGGATAAAGTTAAATTACTAGCTTCCCCGACAGTGAGAAAAAGCATATGTTCTGATAAGAGGCTGGGGGCTACAAATACTGGCATTAGAGATGTAAAGGTTACAGGGAGAGATTGTAAACTGCAGAGGGACCTTAAGTTCAGTAGCATCAATATTCTTCTTATTCCTTTTTTTTCCTTGAGTTTATTTTATTGATAAACATCCAATGTCTGGTTATTTCATATATGCAATCTGTTGGGTAGAAAGGAGGAAAAAACTTAAAAGTCAGAATCGATCCTATCACAAATTCCAACTATACCCCCCTGAGGGGTGTGCTGGAGCCAGTTGGAGACAGCTTGAATTAGTCTAGGGCCGATTGTTAAATTTTCCATGTGAACATTGACACCTCAGAATTGGCAAGCTGCAATTTGAAACTCTGTCTCTTGTTTTGCTGACTGTCTAGCCTTAAGAAAATGATGGAGAATGGTGTCAATGATGCTGATTAAGCTTAAAAGTGTGTCTTGCTTACATTTTATTTTTTGGAGAGCCAGTTATTGAAAGCCTACCAGTCTACACTTGCCCTGCCTCCCAAAAGATATCCATGTGGAGTTTCTGATTATTCGGCATACACACCTGTCTAAAAAGGGAAGAGGAGAGCTTTCAGAAGAGGCTCTGATCATTTGAAGAGTTCCCTAGTCAGTTTGACGAGAGTATTGGTGGTCCTTGGAAGAATCTAAGGCAAATCTCCCCATAGAATGTATGTAGTCCCACTGGTGTTTACGTGTGTTTTCATGTAGCCTGAGAGGTTTGTTCATGGATAATGTACTTGAACCCCAACCTTCTGTGTTAAGGAGGGGGGAACAGGATTTTTAACTCTAATTCTTTAGGTAGAATGAGCCTGGAATCAAGCCATATAGCCAAAGAAATGAGATTCCCTAGGCAACACCAGGTTTGAGAGTTGCTTCATGTCAATAAATAAGTGATTAAAAAAAGCATTTATTAAGGCACTCACTATATGCCAAGAACTGTGTGAAATGCTGAGGATGCAAATGGCAGGGTTAAAAAGGCAACACTGTCCCCTGCCTGAAAGAACTTACTGATAAGAGGAGAAAACTTGTAAGGAGTAGTAGCTCATGTTTTAGACAAGGAAGTCACTGGAATGGTGAACAACAGGTTCAACATTTCCCAGGCAATGATGATGCTGATTTGACTAGATCTAGTTCCATGAGCAAGAGGTAGAAGGGGAGGGGGAGGGGGAGGTGGAATGATATTGTAATCTGAGTAGTCTGATCCAAGTCTAATCCTGATAGAATTTTTGGAATGAGACACCCCCCTCCCCCATCCCACAGGTCACTCGATGGTTGACCAAAAAAAAGAGGTTTACTTAGCCATATCATAGAAAGGACACTCAACAAGAAAGCAAATACTCAGTTCAGCTTGAGCTAAGACTTTCTCCAATTGGCTGCTTACTTCCAGAACCTTCATTTTAAGGAAAATATACAGGTAAGCCTCATTTTCCTCCAAGCAGCACTTACTCCTTGTCACTGTATGAAATGTTTCTAGTCAGCAGGGCAAGGCATGGTGACTTACACACCCTTGGGACATTTCCCAAGTCTGAAAGGCACCAACTCCATGTAGGCAGGCCTTTTAATGCCCTTTGGTGACCAGAAAGCTGCTTCAACACCAAGGTGGTTAGAGCCTTAACCCCCTGGGCCAATCAAGTTTTAGGGACAGCTTCCTTAGAGAAAGAACTAGTGTAACCCACATGATGGGGAGGAGATAAAAGCCTGGTAGATATTGATCCTATGTGTATATTCACTTGCATGTCATGGCATCACCTCCATGATGTCACGGTCCTCTTTGAGAATGAAGGAGAATTAACAACAACAATATGGGTCATGGTGGGTGGGTGGGTATGGGCAGAGAAGAATCATTTTTGTGCTGACAAGACAGAAAATAGGCAGGATGAAGATAGTGATGCATGGTCCCAGGGAGTATAGAACTGAGTAGCTTATGTTCTCTCCCAGGCATGGTCTGGTGGCAAGGGGGAGCAGGCTGGGGTGGGGGCGAGTGGGGAGATGGCGAATCTGACTTGGAGGTTTAGCAACACCAGCAGGCTAGAAAATGTTCAGGGTGAAGATAGAGGCTTATGGTCCCAGAGTAACTCTAAATTTAATAGGTCTCAAGTTGAAGAGTTTGAGCATCTAATGAGATAAGATTTACTGATACAACCTCCTCCTTGCAGAAAGAAGAGAAACATCTACAGAGTTCCTGCCCAGCATCCTCTTCAGAGACCAAAGCCAGTGAGTTACTTGAACAAGTCCAAAGAGATGGAGATTCCTTGTTTGGCTGTGTCCAGAGTTTCCTTCAAGGGGGAATCCAAACCACAGAGGGTTATTAGGAATCTTGGAGAGAGACAGATTTCACTTGTGACAGTTTGTCAGCTCCCAATTCATTTCCTTCCCTCCCCTGATGAACTAATGAACCATTAGAGACTATTTTTACTCATTTTGTAGAAAACCTTTACACAAGCTATACTATCAATATACGAAGAGATTTTTCTGATGCAATTCCAGCCAATTAGTTAGAGACATATTTTTTAGGGTCAGACTTCAAGACCAAAGCCAGGAACCTCCTCACCCTGCAATGGACTTCTCATACTGGAAATACTCTCTGCCCCTACAGGCTCTTCCTCTGATTGACTGGTTCCTCCTAGAATCTCTCTTTTAAAGAAAGGTCCTGGGCCATCCCCATTCCTTTCCAGGCTCTACTCCTAACCTCAGACTTTCTCTACCATTACCTGGGAAGTATATTCTCCCCACAAATCCTTATTCTCTACTCTTCAGATTCCTTTTATGTTACCTTGTCCCATTAGAATGTAAGCTCATTGAGGGCAAGGACTATATTTCTGCTTGTCTTTGTATTCCCAGCATTTAATGGACATATAGTAAATTCTTCATAAATGCTTATTTACTTCATTTGACCTAGGGAGTATAGGAAATAGGACATTTAGGGCGGAGCCAAGATGGCAGCTAGAAAGCAGGGACTAGCGTGAGCTCCCCTCCAAGTCCCTCCAAAAACCTATAAAAATGGCTCTGAACCAATTCTAGAACTGCAGAACCCACAAAATAGCAGAGGGAAGCAGGGCTCCAGCCCAGGACAGCCTGGATGGTCTCTGGGTAAGGTCTATGCTGCACAGAGCTGGGAGCCGAGCGGAGCAGAGCAGAGTCCAGTGTGGGCAGCACGGACCAACTAGACCAGGAGCCAGATGGAGAATGCCCTAACGCCCTGAATCAGTGACCTGCAGCAGTTACCAGACTTCTCAACCCACAAACACCAAAGACAACAGAGAAGGTTAGTGGGAAAAGCTGCGGGAGTGGAAGGAGTTCACGATTAGGCTACAGCCCCGGGGGCAGTGGAGGTGGGGCAGCTACAGAACTACAGCTGCAGTTGCTTCCAGCCCTAGGCCCACCTGGTGGGAGGAATTAAGTGGCAAATCAGAGCAGGAGTGAAGAACCTACTGAAGATCTAAGTCCAGTCCAGGTTAGGGGTTCTTGGAGAAGGAGGAGTGCTGGTGTGGGAGAGATGGTGCATCCCCCAAAGCTTGGAACATAGTTCTCTTAACTCTACAAGCAGTCATACCCTCCTGAAAAACTCAAGGGTCAAGTTAGTTGGTTGGGAATATGGCCAGGCAGTGAAAACGCACCCAGATTCAGTCTCAGACTCTGGAATCTTTCTTTGGTGACAAAGAAGACCAAAACATACAGCCAGAAGAAGTCAACAAAGTCAAAGAGCCTACAACAAAAGCCTCCAAGAAAAACATGAACTGGTCTCAGGCCATGGAAGAGCTCAAAAAGGATTTGGAAAAGCAAGTTAGAGAAGTAGAGGAAAAATTGGGAAGAGAAATGAGAAGGATGTGAGAAAACCATGAAAAACAAGTCAATGACTTGCTAAAGGAGACCCAAAAAAATACTGAAAAATACATTGAAGAAAAAAACACCTTAAAAAATAGACTAACGCAAATGGCAAAAGAGCTCCAAAAAGCCAATGAGGAGAAGAATGCCTTGAAAGGCAGAAGTAGCCAAATGGAAAAGGAGGTCCAATGGACCACAGAAGAAAATACTACCTTGAAAATTAGATTGGAGCAAATGGAAGCTAGTGACTTTATGAGAAATTAAGATGTTATAAAACAACCAAAGGAATGAAAAAGTGGAAGACAATGTGAAATAACTCATTGGAAAAACCACTGACCTGGAAAATAGATCCAGGAGAGATAATTTAAAAATTATTGGACTACCTGAAAGCCATGATCAAAAAAAGAGCCTAGATATCATCTTTCAAGAAATTATCAAGGAGAACTGCCCTGATATTCTAGAGCCAGAGGGCAAAATAGAAATTGAAAGAATCCATCGATCGCCTCCTCAAATAGATCGCAAAAAGAAATCTCCTAGGAATATTGTTGCCAAATTCCAGAGCTCCCAGATCAAGGAGAAAATACTGCAAGCAGCCAGAAAGAAACAATTTGAGTATTGTGGAAGCACAATCAGAATAATCCAAGATCTAGCAGCTTCTACATTAAGAGATCGAAGGGCTTAGAATACGATATTCCAGAGGTCAATGGAGTTAGGATTAAAACCAAGAATCACCTACCTAACAAAACTGAGTATCATGCTCTAAGGGAGAATATGGATTTTCAATAAAATAGAGGACTTTCATGCTTTCTCAGTGAAAAGACCGGAGCTGAATAGAAAATTTGACTTTCAAACACAAGAATCAAGAAAAGCATGAAAAGGTAATCAAGAAAAAGAAAAAGAAATTGCAAGGGATTTACTAAAGTTGAACTGTTTTGTTTACATTCCTACATGGAAAGATGATGTGTATGATTCATGGGACCTCAGTGTTAGGGTAGCTGAAGGGAATATGCATATACATACATATATACATATATGTTTATGTATATATGTGAGTGTGTATGTATGTATATATGTCTGTGTGTGTGTGTATATATATATATATATATATATATATATATATATATATATATATATATATACAGAGAGAGAGAGAGAGAGAGAGCAAGCACAGGGTGAGTTGAAGATGAAAGGAAAGATATCTAAAAGAAATAAAATCAAATTAAGGGATGAGAGAGGAATATATTGAGAGAGGGAGATAGGGAGAGATAAAAAAGGGTAAATTATCTCACATAAAAGTGGCAAGAAAAAGCAGTTCTGTAGGAAGAGAAGAGAAGGCAGGTGAGGGGGAATGAGTGAATCTTGCTCTCGTCAGATTTGACCTGAGGAGGGAATACCATACATACTTAATTGGGTATCTTACCTCACAGAAAAAAAGGAGGAAGAAGATAAAAAAGGGGGGATGATAGAAGGGAGAGAAGATAGGGGTGGAGGTAATCAAAACCAAACACTTTTGAAAAGGGACAGGGTCAAGGGAGAAAATTCAATAAAGGGGGATAGGTTAGGAAGGAGCAAAATATAGTGAGTCTTTCACAACATGAGTATTGTGGAAGGGTTTTACATAATGATACGCATGTGGCCTATGTTGAATTGCTTGACTTCTTAGGGAGGGTGGGTGGGAAGGGAAGAGGGGAGAGAATTTGGACCTCAAAGTTTTAAAAACAGATGTTCAAAAAAAAAGTTTTTTCATGCAACTAGAAAATAAGATACACAGGCAATGGGGCATAGAAATTTATCTTGCCCTACAAGAAAGGAAGGGAAAAGGGGATGGGAGGGGAGTGGGGTGACAGAAGGGAGGGCTGACTGGGGAACAGGGCAACCAGAATATACGCCATCTTGGAGTGGGGGGGGGAGGGTATAAATGGGGAGAAAATTTGTAATTCAAACTCTTGCAAAAATCAATACTGAAAACTGAATATAGTAAATAAAAAAAGGAAAAAAAAGAAATAGGGCATTTACATAAAACTTTATAAAGAAACACAGGGTTTCTTTTGGGTCCAGCTATGGTAATTACAACTGTCTGGGGCAGTAGAACCGAATGGCACACTTGCTTTGCCTGCTGAACTCCCTTATCCACAACTGCTTGAAGTCCTGTGGAATTTTCTAAGTTGCATATCTAGGGATGATCTGAATAAATGGTACTACCTTTGATTTTTCCATCCAGATCAAGTTAATGATGCAGAGTGAGAACCATGAGTTTATATTCATTCATTAAAAGTTGTTTTTGCTCCCACTCTGTGCTTTTTGCTACCCTGGTGCTGCCATGATTTGAACCCAGGCCCTTGTTGGTGATGTTGGGGAGGATGGAGTAAATGATTTGTGTCATGGTTTACACTAATAAATAAATGCTACTTACAGTATCCATTATTTTGTCACCGAGATTTTCAATGTAAAAGACCCCACCCCCAAAAAAATTTGCAGAGAACCACCTGATGGCAAATGAAAATTAGCATTGAAGGAAAACAATGTTCCATCCTCTCTTCTGCCATTGTCTTTGTCATTATACTGACAGTTGGAGTCTATGATGAGGTGTATGGATTATGCACTTCTTATAAAATGCTGAAAGAATTAGTATTTGAATCCATTCTCTGTGGTAGAATAGAATGGGGGGAGATTGACTATATCAGAACCATGAGATCAACATCCATAGTGGCCTTGAGAATGTAAAGGAAAATAGTACCCAAAGAGATTAATAGCCAGATTAATGAATGTAATGACCAATATTGATTCATGGGGGGCTTATGAGAAGTATACTTCCCTCCTCTCAATAAAAGAGGTGGTAGACTACAGGTACATAATGAGGTATACATTTTCAGACATTGTCAAAATCTCAGGTTTGGGGTATTTTTTTTAAACTGTACTTGTTACTAGGGGGAGTTTTTGATAAGGGTATTGGAAAATAGCAAAGATGTAGGAAAAACATCAAGGAAATATTTTTAAAAGAACTTAAGCATCAAGTACAATGTGTTGAATTTTAGAATCCTTCCAACAATCATTTTTCTGGGAGGCAGAGCCTGCCAAAGTTTTAGAACATTTCTGCTTCACAAATATTCAAGAATAAATCAAGGCAGATTTCATAGATTCTGCACAGGATGCAAACTATTATCACAACTGGAGTATTTTCATAAATGAATGAATGAGAAAGCATCTATTAAGCACTTATGGAGAAGCACCAGGGAATGAGGAACAAAAGGTTATACTCAGAATCAGGAAGACCTGAGGTCAAATCCAGTATTATCTTGGAAAGGTCATTTAACCTTTCTTGACTGCCTTCTTCATCTATAAAATGAAAGAATTGGACTTGAGAAACTCTCAGGTCCCCTTCCAGCTCTATAACTATTATCTTATAATCTTCCAACCCAAGTATTGTGCTAATCACTGGAGAGAGAAATACAAAAGTGAGAGACATCATATAGGAGGATTCAAATACAGAGGGTGTGAAAAGCAAGGCTCAAGGGGTCAAGAACAAAGTGTCAGGGAAGCAAGTGAGGCCCAGTGGTCTAAATTTGTTATCAGTGCGTCACATGGCAACACCTGGCTTCACGTATGGGAGAAGCGTGCAAGAAGGCTCCTTGTACCTGTTCTTCAAATTCCCTATTTGGTGACAGATCCAAACACACCTTTGCTTCTCCTCATCCCAAATGCAGATCTTTGCTATTGTGGTGATTATAAAATTATAAAATACCTTATGTGATAGGACTAGAACTTCTTTGATACTATTTCTTTCCTCCCACACAAGGAAGCTTTACCTAAAAGAAGACAGAACTCAGCAATACCACTTCTAGGGCTGTATCCTAAAGAGATCACAGAAGGGGGAAAGGGACCCATATGTACAAAAATATTTATAGCAGCTCTTTTTGTGGTGGCAAAGAATTGGAAATCAAGGGGATGCCCATCAATTGGGGAATGGCTAAACAAGTTGTGGTATATGAATGTAATGGAATACTATTGTGCTCTAGGAAATGCGGAAGATACGGACTTCATAATAACCTGGAAAGAACTACATGATATGATACTGAGTGAGAGGAGCAGAATCAGGAGAACATTGTACACAACCACAGACATATTGATCCTGGGATGACTAACTTTGATAGACTTGGCTCTCCTCAGCAACACAAGGCTCAAAGACAGCTCCAAAGCACTCATGATGGAAAGAGCTATCTACATCCAGATAAAGAACTATGGAGTCTGAATGAGGATTGAAGGAAACTATTTGCTCTTTTTTTCTGTATATTTTTTTGGGGGGGGTGTTTCTTCTTTCTCATGATTCACTCCATTGATCATGGTTCTTCTTTATGACTGGACTATTATGTAAATATGTTTAATGCAAAGGTATATGTAGAACATATATCAGATTCCATGCCATCTTGGGGGGGAAGGGGCAGGGGAGGGAGGGGAAGAAAATTTGGAACTCAAAAACCTATGAAACTAAGTGTTGTAAACTAAGAATAAAAGAAAATCTAAAAAATAAAAAAAGAAGACAGAACTGTCCCCAAGACCTGACTGACACCAGCCTTCCCTGACACAGCTTCCTGGTCACATAAGGGTTAGGAAGTCTCAACTACGTAGTGTCTATGCTCCTCAGACTTGGTGAATTTCTAAAAATCATGTGAGTTACCATGTCCTTCACCATATCTTGCTCTGATAACTGAGCATATTTCCATATGGAGGGGAATAAGTCTTTGGAATATAGCCTTGCTGTGTTAGGGCATAGAAAGCATCAAGAATGCCTCATTTTGTCCTAACACTGAACCTAAGCTAAAAGAATCCTGGCATTGGGACCACCTTCAATACCATAGGAAAATGTGTTTAATAATAATAACCATCATAATGATAAAAATGGTGATAGCTAGAATATAGCATTTCCTATGTGCCAGACATTGTACTAAGTGTTTTACAATTAATTATTCTCTCATTTGGTCCTTACAATAGCCTTGGGAGGTAGGTATCATTATTATCACTGTCATTTTACATATGGGGAAACTGAGGAAAACAGAGTGTTAAATAATTTGCCCAGAATCACACCACTAGTAAGTATGTGACACCAGATTTGAACTGAGGACTTCCTGATTCCAGGCCCAGTGCTCCATCCACTTTGCCAGCTAGCTGCCTCTAAGTCATCAAATAATTGGAAACCCTAGAAGACATATGGCATAACTTCTAAATCCAACAGGATGCTCAGAATATGATGAGTTCTTCTTGCTTTCCTCTTCTCTTCCTGCAGGCCCCAAATATTTCTTTATCAATACAAAAATCTATTTTTTTGGTAAAGCTTACATAGATGTGAAACATTGTGAATGCATAAATGATTCCATCTTATTGATAAGTAACATACTTGTTTTAATTTTTAAAAACCTGTGTTTTCTGGCTTAGTATTTCTTTGTCTAACAGATATTTATTCATTTATTCCTTAGTCATCTCCCTTCTTACTACCTGATACCCCCTGCGTTCTGCCCTGTCCCTTCTCTAGGGTTCCCCCGTTCCCATATCTGGAAATTTCTATTCTTAGAATATTTCAGGTTAGAAACTATCTGCTTTGATGTCACCCTGCCTGTGACCTAAGGAATGGCAAATCAGACCAGGTGGGACCCTTTTCCTACCTATAAGAACACCCGAGTAGTTCTGATCCCAGGGAGGAAGTAGCTTGAATCAGTCATGAGAAGCAAGCTGATCCAGAAGCTGTCATGACTCCCAGGGCTGCTCTGACCCCTGAGCTGCCTCAGATGTCTTGGAGCATGAACCTAGTTGTCTCAGACTGTCGCAGTCTTCATCTTCCTGAATATCCCTAGTAGCATCCCTTCCTTGTTGGCTACCCTAGTTTGAAGGTGTTGATTCCAGCCCCACATGAGGGGGTTTGAGGTGCTATCCTAGTTTGGAGTTATTCGCCCTGGACCCAATAATATGGGGTTAATTAGGCTACCCTAGTGCCCTTCCTTCTTCCTTGTGATTTTTGCCTCTTTTTGTATCCTTAGCACTTAGCATGGTTCCTGGCACATAAAAAGTGATTAATAAATGCTTTTTGATTTGTTGAATTTAAATAAATTCACAAAACAAGATTAACATAACAATAATAAATACTTTTACATACTTCACTTGAGCCTCGAAACACCCCTGAAGGGTCAGTACTACTACTAGTTTCATTATCCCCATTTGACATATGGAAAAAATGAGGATCAGACAATTTAAATATGCTCAAAGTCCAACAGAAGATTTGAACCTAGGTCTTCCTCACTCTATGTCTATCATTCTATCTACTATGTCAAGGTCCTATATGCTTCCCTGAAAGTGTTAAGTACAGCCAATAAATGTTTACTGATTAATTGATTCCTCTTGATGTGTGATTATATGAAGAAAGAACTACATGAGTACAGTCCCTTGAAATATCAAGCTTCTTTAGTTATGCGTTAGTAGCAGGTATCATGGCCAAAGGAAGACTTACAAGTGAACATGGACATGACTCACATGGGATGAGGAAGATTTTAATCTACACAGCTGGAAAAAGTACCCAAAATAATGGAGTTGTAGAGTCACCAAAGCGTTATTATCAGTATATAATTGATTGGAGATTTTATTTTTCTCTTACTTGTTATGACTATTTCATTAGCTAATTGAATTTCACCAATCCAAACAAGCCAGAGTATGTGTGGGGAGGAGGGAGGCTAGGAATCAATCAGTCAAGTTCATTAATAAACATTAAGTATCTACTAAGTGCCAGGCACTGTGGGGGAAATGACATGGATAAATTAGAAATAATCAACAGACAGAAGGCACTAGTATGAAAGGGAATCAGGGAAGGCTTCCCAAGGAAAGTGAGATTTTAGCTGAGTCTTAAAGGAAGCCAGGGAAGCCAGGAGGCAGACAAGGGGAGGGAGAACATTTCAGGCATTTTCCACAATACAGATTTCTGAATACAGTAAAATTTCTTCTGGGACTCTGTCTTATTTCTCCTTTATGCACTTAGTGTGTATTATTTTGTACTATCATCTGCCTATACATCTTATTCCCAACTGGACTATTAACTCCATAAGGGTATCTAGGTCTTATCTAAATTCTGTGTCTTCCCCAGCACCTAGTTCAGAGGGAACTTAATAAATGTTTGTTGAATTGGATTTTGTTGTGTTAGGTAGGCTTCCCAAAGTCTATACTTGATGATTCCATCATTGCAGCTCTTTGAGTCTAGAAAAGATTATCACTGGTAATTTTGCAGCAGGACCATAGAAAAACAGGATTTAGGACGGGAAGGAATCTAAAAAGTCATCTATCCCACTGAGTAAATGTGGGAACCATAGACCAAAATGCGGAAGTAACTTGGCCAAGAATACACAGCCAGTGCCAATGCTGGGACTAAAACCCAGGTATCATGGTGCCTGGCCTGGGTTTGTATTCTCTTAGCTCTTTATGGTTATGAAGTTCTTTGATCAGCATAGTCCATATTTAGTTTATTTTATCAGTATAGCTCCTAACTGAGGCTTCTCTCAATTACATCCCTCCTGAAGTGATCCCTGCTGATGGTACTCTTTGGGTCAGTATCCATTCACAACTTCCTCACCATATTTCTTTTACCATTAATTTTCAATTGCTTTTCAGTCATGTATGACTCTTTCTGACCCCATTTGGGATTTTCTTGACAAAAATACTGGTGTGGTTTGCCATTTCCTCCTCCAGCTCATTTTACAGATGGGGAAAATGAGGTGAACAAGGTTAAGTGACTTGCCTAGGGTCACACAGCTATTAAGTCTGAGGCCAGATTTGAACTCAGGAAGACGAGTCCTCCTGACTCCAGACCTCTATCTACTGCACTACCTAGCTATTCTTCTTTTACCATACCATCCAGAAAATACACTAGTTAAAAGCAAAAGGTACTTAACTAGGCAGCACGGCAAAATAAATGCCAAGGAAAATTATTCCCATAGGGATATACTCTTCCGCAGGTGGCAGAAGCAGGAAATTAGGGACTACTCCTGACCAAGAAACTCATATGGAGAGGATGGACATTTAGGAACCATGCATGGCCAAGGAACATGTATAACCAGGTTTCATTTTCTAGGGTAGCATCCTTGCTAGAACTCCTCTTTGTGCCCATTGTAGCTGCATGCTCTATGCAGAACTTTCAATATTATCTGTCGATCTTCTGTTGGTCTTGGGATGTCACTGGGCTATAAAATTTGTTCTATGGGCTTCATAAAAGCTAGCATACATTTGGAGTGCTCTTCCTGTCCAGTTCTTCTACTATACTGCCATCTGCTGGTATCTAGCTTGGACCTAAAGAACAGTTATTTAATGATTCTATGTCCATTTGAACATCTCAGAGTGCATTGGAAATCTATTATTTGCATTGCTTAGCTTCTTTCTTTATCAATAACATATTCATTTACCAAATTTTCTGACAGAATAAAACTAGAAAGGGATAAGCAACTGTAACCCACCTTCCAAGACACAAAAATATTATGATGGACCACAATAGATATTGGAGGGGGTGGGAGGACTTTGGAAGCTATGTATATGGGATGTGACTGGGAATTGTGAGTGGACAGTTCTGGGAATAAGATGGAGGAATGTTTGAGAGGGGTAGACATGTTCTCCATCTTAAAGAAGGTACGCATTTAGAGGTACTTGTTTCTTCCTCAGCACCTGCATGCAGAGGGATTGTGAGAACCAATGACCACAGAGACACTGCTCACAGAGTAGATGGGATATGATAGTATACAGCTGGGTGAGGAGGTAACTCCTCATTGATGCTTGCCGCAAGAAGTACAAAATCTTGCTCAAACAATAAACGCTCAGAAAAACAAAATGGACAAAACAGAAAACAACACGAAATATTTAAATGAAGTCAAATGACTGAAAAAAATAGAAGAAATTAGAAGGTATCTTATAGCAAAACCATGACTAGGAAAAAACACCTAGATATCCAATTTCAAAAACCATAAAATAAAATTTCCCAGATTTCTTAGAACTAGAGGGTAAAGTATAAATAGAATCTGTCACCTTTTGAAAGAAACCCCAAAAGGAAAATTCCCAGGAATGTTGTAGCCAAAATCTAGAGTTTCTAGGTCAAAGAAAAACTACTGCAAATAGAAAGGAGAAAGTAAGAAGGTGTTACATTCAGGATCATACAAGATTCAAAAGCTACCACCATAAAGTAGAGGAAAGAATGAAATATGATATTCTGGAAAGTAAGAAATGTCAGTTTACAAACAAAAAAAAAACCTCTTCCCCCCACCCCCCCAAAAAAACCACACCAAGTATAAACCTATAGGGGTGAATTTAAACCTCTAATGAAATAGAAGATATCTAAGTATTTCTGGTGAAAAAATCAGAACTACAAAGAAACTTTGAAGCAAAAACACAGTTGTCAGTCAAGGAGAGCGTAACAGGATAACAATGAGAGAACAACCATGGGCAACAAGCAAGGATAAACTGTTTACTTTCTGATACGAAGAGAGGATACATGTGTCTCCTCTGAACCCTATCACCATCGGGGGTTAAAGAGAGATGCTAATTAGAAAGAAAGCCTACAAGTGGTTTGGTTTTCTTGATAATCTTAAAAAGTGTGAAAAGAGAAAGGAAGATGAATGCATTTAGTGAGAGAAAGGAAGAAAGTTAGGGAAAATTATCCCACATAATCTGGGTGTACAAGAAGTCTATACAAACAAGGAGGAAATAAGGGAAGTTGCTAACACTGGAATCTCAACTCTAAAATGGTCAAAGAAAGAATACACACACACACACACACACATATACACAGAGTTGAGTACACAAATGCATTTCACTAAACAGGTAAAGGAAAGAAAGGAGAGAGAGGGAATAAGATTCTTACAGACCACAAATGCCACTAGTAGCAAGAAATTAAAATAATACAATCTCTATAGTTTAAAACTCAGATAAAACACAACTTTTCTCCACCTCCTGAATCACCACAGAAACCAATCACACTGGGTTAGGAAGATATATTCTCTATAGGACATCAGGAGCTCTGGTAAAACTTCTAGCCCCAGCTTCTGCTAGTCTAGGCCTTTTATGTATCAGAAGGTAAGGAACCAAATGGCCTCCCCATTCTTTTAAAGGACCATCCCAACCTCTACTAAACAGATACCATTATTCCTTCCACATTTCATCCTTTGGTAGATATCACTGTATTTCTGCTACTAGTCTTGCTCCCATTGTTCTCTACCTGATTCTGCTCTTGCAGAGACTGATTTTCCAAATGCTGCTCCAGGGGAAACCATCCAGCTATACACTGAGTACTGATTTACTGGTGTCTCTGCTGGGCACAGTTCTGCCCAGCAGGTAGTTTCTGCCCAAAGCGGCTCTAATGAATACTGCTCTGTTGAATGAGCTGTCTCTGCATTTTCTAGCTTGGGTTTCTCTCAGATACCTGACCCTAGCTTCTACTAAGAACTCTGTGTACCACCTAATTTTAATCTCTGAAGTTTAGACTAAGGCAGTATCATCATCCATGTAAGAACTATTTACCCAATAAAAAGCAAATAGTTTTGATATTTGGAGTTACCCAGTTTTCCAACTCCAAACTTTTTTCTCCCTACTCTCCATGTTGATGAGTGAGAAGGCAAAGGTTTAAGGAGACAGGCCTCATGGGATTGACCCAGGGATTAAGGGCCTCTTTCCTCTACAAGCCTGGCCACACTCTTGGCCTTTCATGTGCTGATATGGTCAGCAAAGCCAGGAGAAAATCTTGATCTCATTTTAACATGAAGAAAGGCCTAAAGTAGAATGAAGATACTTAAAGAAAGAGAGAGCAAGCTGTCCTCTACACCATTTAAAGAATTTTGTCATAAAAAACCGGGGAGAAAATCTCTGGATAGGGGCACAAGATTTTGCTATGGATACACATTCCTAAGAGAAGGAAACAATTTAAAAGGAAGATGAAGGATCTGATTCCATTTTAGATTCCCAGTTAGATAAGAATAGGGAATGGGTGGAGTGTGGCCACCACAATAACAAAAATAGCTCTGTTACAGGCTACTGAGCTAGAGAAATATAATGCTCTCTTCTTCTAGTACATGGCATATAATAAGCACCTTAAATACTTTGAAGGACCCAGTGTCTACAGTCACAGAACAATTCCCTAGCTCCCTTCCCACATACATCCCCACCAGTTTAACAGGTGTCCCAAACCACAAGAATTCAGACACCTTTTGCATGAGGCATTTTTTTCTCATTTCAAAGGGAATTTACTTTTCCAAGCCCGTGCCCTTTCTCAAGCTTGCAACTTGTAGGTTACAGGATGTCTGGGAGTGCTGCGCTTTCAACCAATGAGGGAGGTTGGATTGCTATGAGGCAGGCTGCAAACTTTGGAGCTCTATCAGCACACAATGATCAGTAACATTCCCAGCATTCCTGACATAACTGCTGAACCAAAACTTTGTGAGAACAAATGCCAATGGCCTGCTGCTCTATCAGGGCCCTGCATTTGCCAAATGGTAGGATCTTTTAAAGTAAATTCTCAGCTTTAGGCAAAGTAATGTTAATCTCCTGGTTTCAAAGTTTAAAAACCTTTATTCAGTGAAAGGTGCTTTGGTCAATAAGAGTTTAGTTAGAGAGAGAGAGAGAGAGACAGAAACACAGAGAGACAGAGAGAGAGGGACAGAGAGACAGAGACAGAGAGAGAGACGGAAACACAGAGAGACAGAGAGAGAGAGAGAGAAAGAGACAGACAGACAGAGACAGAGACAGACAAAGACAGAGAGACAGAGAGGGAGAGAGAGACAGAAAGAGAGGCAGAGACAGAAAGCAAGAGAGAGAGAGAGAGAGATGGGAAGCAGGGACTTGGGAAGCCTTCTTTTGAAGGATTTTCTGGAGCTTTCAGAGGAGACTCAGCTTAAAATAAAAACAGCAATGACCTAATGCACCTGAGTACTTTTTAAATATGTTATTAGAAAAATAAGTTTTTAATCAATGGCATCCTCATCTGAGAAGTGCCTTGGAAAATAGAAAACCTTTGTTTTTTTCTTTCAAGTTATAGCAAAGGTAGGTCCTGAGGGATGAACTGTATCCACATTCCACATTCTTGTCTGCTTAAATTATTTAGTATCAGATCCTTGATGCTCAGCATCAGGCCAGTGCAGGACAGGATTGTTTGTCACTCCTCCAGCACATGCCTTCTATTTCTCTCAGATTCCCACAGGATGTGATAGACATCTTACTGACCCATTCACATGCTTCTGACACCTCTAAATTCCTTTGGATACAACTTTAATATTGACTGGATTATCCATTGAGTTTACACCTTCATGTGAGAGGAATAAGAGATCATCTGGAATAGAGGTTCTCAAGCCCTTTGGTCTTGGGGCCTTTTTACAACTCTTAATACTGACTGAGAACCCCAAAGAGCTTTCATTTGTGTGGGCTGTATCAACTGATATTTACTGTATTAGAAATTAAGATGGATAAAATTATAAAATAATTTTTTATTAATTCATTTAAAATAATAATAATAAACTCTTTTCATGATGACATCAATAGCATTTTAATGAAAAATAATGTTCCAAAAGGAAAAAAAATAGTAAGAAGCATAGCATTGTTTTACATATTTTTGAAAACCTCTTTAGTGTATGGCTTGATGAAATTCTTATCTCTGGACTCTCACGTCTGCATTTGGTCCATAGCGATTTGTTGTTTTGTTTAAAGTAGATGAAGAAAATCTAGCCTCACATAGATATATAGTTGGAGAAGGGAGAAATACTTACTTTAATTAGCAAATAATGTCTTAGTATTATTATGAAAATAGTTTTGGTCTCATGAAGCATCTAAAAGTGCATTGGGGACCCTTAAGGGGCCCACACCTTGAGAACCATTGATCTAGCCCCTTACGTTGTGTCTAGATAATTGCTACCCCGAACCATCCTAGACAAAGGCAGTCTTTGACCAAATTGTGAGGTTGAAGTTTGTTTTTGATAACCTCCCCTGGCTGAAGCCCCACATCCCAATTTTCTATCCCTCTTTATTTAAGTTACTCACCCTCCTCAGGCACCCAATGTATTCATGAAGGTCTCTGACTGAATGATCCTGTATGTGCTGTCTTGCAGACTGTGTACCCCGGGAAACCACTAGACTCCAAGGACAAGATGACTCATTTCTTGGGCCTTTGGAGATGACAAACTTCCTAGCTCTCCCTGGTCACATGATGGCCCAGCATTACAAGAACTTGGCATTTTAGAATGACTTGATAGATCACATTCTCCTGCCCCAGTAGAAGAGGCAGCTTTCAGCCACTACTTTTTTGGCCGAGGATCTCCAGATGACAAGATATCACTCCTGTAAGGGGTCAAGCAAGACAGTCCTCCCTTCAATACCATTGCAATTGCCCCCACAAATGGCAGTGAGTGGGGGTGGGGGGGAAGGAGAGCAAGGGACTACATCCGTGAGTCTGCAGCCAGGTTTCCTGTCTGCCTCTGCCATTCTTTTGTGTTCCTTTATTTTAGATGATCCTGTGAGTTTTGAAAGGTTGGGTTGCAGCACTGGAGTCTGGCCACCACCGGGAAAGAAGCTTCTCTGTTTGGTTCAACAGTTCCCAGTACTGAAGTGAAACACAGACTGTCTAATTACTAGTTTTGCACAATTATTGAATGTTCTAATTCTGTTCTAATCTTTTTGTTAACACACAGTGTGATTCTTGTATACTGTTTTCTGTAGAGGAATAAACTACCTGTCCCATATCTGATTCGGAGTGTACATCGAGTAGCTCTTTTCCTACTCCCGTTTTTGGAAGAGACCTCAAACTTGAGACAAAAAGTAACATTGTTCCTAGGATAATAATGTTAGGAAGTCTTTCAGCCCCGAGCTTCTGAGGTCATATGGAGAGTGATTCCTTTCACCTTGGTCATTTGAGAATTAAGGCTAGAAGACAAAAACTTTAATTAGCATCAGTTGATGGGCAGTTGCCAGCTGGATAGTAACTCTGCAGAGCAGAGAGGCAGAGAGAGAGAGACAAAGACAGAGACAGAGAGACAGAGAGAGACAGAGACACAGAGAGAGAGACAGAGACCAAGAGACAGAGAGACAGAGGGATAGAGAGAGACAGAGAGATAGAGAGAGAGAGAGAGAGAGAGAGATAGAGAGAGATAGAACTAGACAGCTAGATAGACAGATACATTAGGACAGATAGCTAGCTAGCTAGCTAGATAGATAGATAGACAGACAGACAGATAGACAGATAGGGTTTTACACAGTCCTAGCATGACCTTACAGGCTACAAAAGGAGGCTATCAGGTGAGGCTGCTCAGCTACTTTCCTTATTTGCAAGGGTGAATAATAAGGACAGGATGTCAAGTGATTTTGGGAAGGACTTCATGTTGAAATATAGTAGGCTTGCCTAGTAGCAGTGAGGGCCTAATTGAGGCTATGTAACATAATTTTTTGTTTATTTTAGAAAAATACTAAAACTTAAATACATAAGAAAAGAAGAAGAAACATTATAAACTTAAGTATAAAAGAAAAAATATTTCAGTGCACATCAGAACATGAGAGCATTCAAAATATATAGCAGTAACTTATTTCAAGAAAACCTATATATTAATAATTATGTGTTAAGTTAAAAGCTGTCTGTCTTTTCTTTGCTTTCGTATAGGTTTTCTTTTGTTCTCTGCTGTACACTTTTTACTTTGTTCTTTTTCTCCCTCCCTCCCTACCACCCCAAGGCTACAATTGAGCATGGATATATTTATTGATATATACATACATACATGTATACAAATATACACATACATAAACATGTACTTTCCCTAGGAGATTCTACTTCTAATCTTGTTTTTATGTTTGTGTATATCTCTTTTTTCCTATTTCTGCTAACTCCCCTACTTTCCTTCTACCTGCTATCTTGCCCTCCTATTAATTAACCTACCCCATCTCCAGCAATCCCTCCCTTACCCTCCCATTCCCCTAAATCTAAACACCCTTCTATACCCCACTTTTAACCTATTCCCTCACCCTCCCCTCTAAAGATCCTTCCTTTATCCTCTCCCCCTCCCTATCCCTTTAGAGTTTTATTTCTTTTTTAAATTTAGAAGACTTTTGTACTCTTCTAGATGTATACATATTTTCCCCTCTTAAACCCATTCCCAATGAAAATAGGGTTCCAGAACTAACAGTCCCCCTCCCTCATCTAATTCCTCTATATTGGTTCTTCCTCTTGTACCTCATTTGTAAAGATAATTTTAGCTGTTCTTGAACAGCTCTTTTAGCTGTTCTTGAACAGTTTTACTTTTTACAGTCATATCATACTCTGGTCTACCCCAATCTTTCTTATAAACTACCTAATTACTAGTAACAATCTTAAACATAGGTTTTACATTTTCCATATATAAAGGGTAAACATTCTATCCTTATTGAGTCCATTGTAATTGGTCATTGGTATTTACCTTATATTTCTCTTGGCTCTTGTATGTCAAATCTTCAATTGAGTTCAGGGTTTTGCTAGCAGAGTCCTGAAAGTCTGACAGTTGATTAAATGTCCATTTTTTTTCATTCAAAATTATGCCTAGCTTTGCTGATATGGTATTTCCAGCTGGATGCTTAGTTCTTTTGCTCTTTGATGTATAGTGTTCCAAGACCTGCTATCTTTTAGTGTCACCAACACTAGGTCTTATGTGATTCCAATTGTGGTACAATCATATGTAAATTGTTTTTTTTTTCTTGTTACTTATAGTATTTTGTCCTTGATTTGGTGCGGTTTGGAATTTAACTATAACATTCCTGTAAATTTTCCTTGTGGGATCTAGGTGGTGATCAGTGGATTTTTTCTACTTTTCCCTCTTGTTCCAATGCCTCAGGACAATTTTCTTTAATTATTTTTTGTATTATTATATCAAGATTCTTTTCTTGATCAGAACTTGCAGGTAGTCCAATTATTCTTATTTTTTTTTCTTGATCTGTTCTCTAGATCTGTTATTTTTCTTATGAGATGTTTCACATTCTCTTCTATTATTTCATTTTTTACATTTTTTTTTTATTTCTTCATCTCTTATAGCTTCACTGGCTTCCACTTATCCAATCCTGATTTTCAAGGTGTCATTTTCTTCCTTAAGATTCTGGATCTCCTTTTCTAATTGGTTGACTTTCTTGTCATAATCTTCTTCTTTTTCTTGCATTATTCTTATTTTTCTTTTCCATTTTTCCTCAATCTCTCTCATTTGATTTTTAAAGTCTTTTTTAAGCTTTTCAGTGAATCCTTTTGGGGTTGATGACCATTTGACATTACTCTTTGGGATAGAAGAGGGTTTCTTTTTTTCAGTATTCTCCTCTGAAGACAAACTCCAGTCTTCTCTATTACCACAGTAGCTCTCTATGTTTGGATTCTTTCTCCTTTGCCTGCACATTTTTTTGGTAATAATTTCATATCTATAATCACCTCTAGTCCTAGGGTATGGGGGATGGTACCTCTGGCCTCTGATCCTCTTCAGTTCTCCCCTCTGACCTTGAACTCAAACCAAGACCTCTAGCCTCCTCATAGCCAGAGGTGTCCCAGGCCCACTGCTTCTGCACTCACCAGATGTGTGCTGGTTCCTTCTCATGCCACTCCCTGCAGCACAGCTAGGTCTAGCATTTCTTGTCAGCAGAAGTTCCCTAGATCTTTCCCAGGTCAAATGGCCAACTCCTCTCACTGTCCTGCAGGTAAAAGTTCCTGTGGCAGGCAAAGGCAGCCTCCCAACCCAGCTACTCCCAGGGCTTGTTGCTTGTTGTTAAAGTGAATCCTAGCCTGGAGGCATTTACTCTTCACAGGGAGTAAATCTAATCCTGGGATTTTTCTTCAATTGTCTCAAGAGGACCCCTGTTCTGCCCCTACTCTTATGTGTTTTCATGGTTCTATGTTCACCCAAAGGTGCTATTTAATCTCTTTTGTGGAGGAAAATCTTGAGAGCTTGAAATTTGCTGACCTACTCCACCATCTTCCCCTGTAACATAAATTTGTAGTAGACCCAGTCAGAATGGTTGTGTGATCTTCTCCACCTTCATTCAGCAGCAAGTGTGTAATGAGCAAAGGCAATTAATGGTGGGAGTGATCCAAGGCTGAGGCTTGGCTCAGCATAATCTGTGATATGATAAGGGTCCTAGGGATTCAAGAAAGGAGGACAGTATGGAGTTGAATTGGTTTACCAATGTGTCAAGGATGGGGAGAAGAGGAAAGTGTGTCTCGTAAAGAAGGAATGGGCTAGGAGAGAATTGAGGGGTCAAGGGAGTGGAGGTCATGGCGCAGAAGAAAATTAAGATTATGTAAGGGAAGGCAGAGGGAGAGGAGAAAAACCAATAGAATGTGGTCAGATAAGGAGATTCCAAGATTCTTGAGCATGGAGGTGGCATATTTGTGGTGGATCAAGGGTATGATCATCTTTGTGTGTGACTGAGGTAGAGTGGAAGAATAGTTTAATGAGAAGTGAGTAGGTTGAGGAATTCAGAGGTTAGGGTATTTGAGGGAGAATCAGCATCTATATTGAAGTTCCCTAGTATAAGGCAGGAGCAGGGGAGGAGAGAAAAATTGTAAGCCAGGTATCAAACTCATTTAAGAAGGGAAGACAATGACCTACAAGTCTATAGACAACAGCTACCAGGATTTTGATTGGATGATAGATATGAATAGCATGAATCTCAAAGGGAAGATTACTGAATGATGGAAGAAAGGGGATCCTGGAAGCGGCAATGTAGAGCAAGTAGTATTCCAACTCTCTCACCTTGACCAGTGAGCTGAGGAGAATAATTAAATGTATAGTAAGTCCTGAAAAGTGGTCAAGGAGGCTGGGTCACTAGGGGGAATGTAGGTTTCAGTATAAACTAGTAGATGGAAAGAGTGGGAGAGGAATAGATTTAAGATAAAGGAAAGTTTATTACCTATGTAACAGACATTCTAGAGGGTACAGTGGAAGGGCTGAGTGGAGTTAGGATGAAACTTTATGGTAGGAGGATTGAAGGGGATGAGAATAAGGACTAGGGTGGGACGGGTGGACGAGGACAAAAAATGATAACAAAATTCATCTGGAAGAACAAAAAGTCAATAATATCAAAAGAATCAATGAAAAAATGTGAAGAAAAGTAGTTTAGTAGTACCAGATTTCAAACTATATTTGTTGCTTGTTGTTAAGTCTGACTCTTCGTGATCCCCATTTGGTGTTTTCTTGGCAAAGATACTGGAGTGGGTTGTCATTTCCTTCTCCATCTCATTTTACAGATGAGGAACTGAGGCAAACGGGTAAATGACTTGTCCAGGGTCACACAGCTAATAAGTGTCTGAGACTGGATTTGAACTCAGACAGATGAGTCTTCCTGATTCACAGACTAGTGCTCTATCCACTATGCCACTTAACTGCCCTCAAACTATATTATAGAGTAGTAATCATCAAAAAAAATCTGGTACTGGCTAAAAAAGGAGCAGTGAAACAGTGGAATACATTAGGTATACAATACACAGTAGTAAATGACCACAGTAATCTAGTGTTTGTTAAACCCAATGATCTAAGCTTTCAGAGCAAGAATTCACCACTGGACAAAAATTGCTAGGAAAGCTATAGACTAGTTTGGCAGAAACTAGGCATGGACCAACATCTCACAGCATATACTAAGATAAGCTCAAAATGTGTACATGATTTAGCCATGAAGGGTGATATCCGAAACAAATTAGGGGAGCATGGAAAATGTTACTTGTCAAATCTCTGGAGAAGGGGAGGGTTTATGTCCTAACAAGAGATAGAGAAAATCATGGGAAATAAAACGGATAATTTTGATTATATGAGATTAAATTTTTTTGTATAAATAAAGCTGATACAGTCAAAATTAGAAGAAAAGATAAAACTGGGAAAAATTTTTACAGCAAGTTTCTCTAATAAAGGCCCCATTTCTCAAATATGTAAGAGAATTGAGCCAAATTTATACAAATAAGAGCCATTCTCCAATTGATAAATGGTCAAAGGATATGAAAAGGCAGTTTTCAGAAGAAATCAAAGTTATCAATAGTCACATGAAAAAATGCCCTACATCACTAATGACTCAAAAAATGCAAGTTAACACAACTCTGAGGTATTACCTCACAACTATCAGATTGACTAACGTGACAGAAAAAGAAAATGACAAGTGCTAGAGGGGATGTGGAAAAGCAGGTACATTAATGCACTCTTTGTGAAATTATGAACTGGTCCAACTATGCTGGAGAGCAATTTAGAACTATGCCCAAAGGGCTAACAATCTGTGCACACCCTTTGACCCAGAAATACCACTGCTAGGTCTATATCCCAATGGGATGAAATTAAAGGGGAAAGGACTTATATGTATGCAAATAATTGATGCAAAGTGAAATGAGCAGAACCAGTGGAATATTATACACAGTAACAGCAATATTGTAATGATGGTCAACTGTGAAAGCCTTAGCTACTCTGATCAAAATAATGATCCAAGACAATATTGAAGGACTCTTGATGAAAAAAATGTTATTCACCTCCAGAGAGAGAGAGAGAGAGAGAGAGAGAGAGAGAGAGAGAGAGAGTTCTGATGAATTCTGAATGTAGATTGAACCATACTTTTTTCACTTTTTTGTGCTTCTTGTTTTTAATTTTTTTTTCGATATGTCTAATATGGAAATGTTTTACATGATGATGATGTGTAATTGGTATCATGTGTTCCTTGCCGCCTTAATGCTTGGGGGAGGGGCCAGAAGGAGAGAGAATTTGAAAGTCAAAAAATTTAAATGAATATTTTAAAAATAATTTTTTTAAAAAAGATGGTTTCTTGTTAGAAGTGATATAAAGGACTTTAGTTTTATGCTGAAAATAAAATTAAAATGAGGGAAAATGTTTATAAATATGTTCACCATCATGTATTTCAATATTCATTTTTTAAAGAAAGGAAATGAACAAATGTTGGTAACTGATGACTTCTCATGACATGTCTCCCATGAAATGAAATGTCCAAAAGAGCTAGATATTTTTCAGAAGGCCCTCTTCCTTTCCCTCATCAAAAAACAGCAGAGTATTCTTTTAGAGCCACACCTCACAAATATGACCTAACAGAATGAAAGGTACAAGGTATGTTTGGGGAGGAATAGTCTAGTGATGAGGAAGAGATAAATCAAGATGTATCTAATCAACAGAATTAGCAAGGAGCCCTATTCTAAGTCAGAAAGAGAAGAAGTCATGTAATGGGTCTACCTGAGTATCAAGTCACGTATAAGAAAAGGTAACCAAAACGACTTTCCCCTTTCTTTAATCTCTATAATCTCTTATTCAGTTTCTCTGGGGGGTCTGGGGAACCTTTCACCTTCTACACTCCAAGGGGTATGGTAGATCTCATAAGATCATAGAATTTCAGGCTGGCAGGAGCTACAGAGATCATTGAGACCAGCCTCTTTGTTTTCTAGGTGAGGCAACATGACATAAAGGAGAAGGAATTTGCCTGAAGTCACACAGTTCATAAATAGCATGATCCAATTCTAACCCATATCCACTGGCTCCAAATTCAGTAGTCTTTTCCATTCTACCAAACTGCTCCTTCTCACTAAATTCTTAAAAATTTCATTTTAAGTATAGTAAAATATGCCCTAAAGTTTATTCTTTTTAAGGGCCAAACCACTTTCAAATCAAATATGTCTTACCTGTTAGCACCAGAAAGGAATCTCCTCCAAGTAGCCATGGGCCAATTCATCATTGTTCCCTTTTGTAAGACCTATTATTCTAGTTACACCTTGGCCCCACCAACTCCAATATATGATAAAAAGAATGAGCTGTTAATCAACAGTGACACATTGCCAAGGAAACTTAAGCAGGCAGGCTCCAAAGAGTGCTTAATTATGTAGGAAGAGGAAAACTTCCTAACAATTAGAGTGCTCCGTAAGTGGTATCACTTGCTCTGAGAGGCACTGAGTTCTCCATTACTTGAGTTACGCAGGCAGAATCTAGATGGCTACTTATCAAGAAGGTCATGAGGAATTTGTTATTTAGATGAAACTTTGAGGTTTCTTTTAAACCTGGGATTTTATAATTCTATGAATTAAACTGAATTGAATGAAGCTTATTCTTTGGAATATTGTTCACTAACAGTCAAGCCAAGGCAGTGTCGATAATATAATCACAACTAAACATCCTACCCCAAAATGTTGATTTTTTTCATTTTTTCTGACCTGGACATTTCATTCATCGATGCCAGGAAGTTGGTGGTTTTTCAACATACTAAAGTTCTTGGAGAAGATGCAAATATCACAATAAAAGAACAAATTTAGGAATGGAAATAAAAAGAGGAAAAAAGTCATCATGGCTACAAGGCCTGGATCTTGTGGAAGACTCGAGGATCCTATGAAATTGGCTAGGAAAATTTTTACACTTCCTTCTTCCTTCACAGCCAAGGTTTCTTTTATTCTTGGATAAAGGAAATGGCATAAAATTATCTCATCAGTCAAATTGCTAATCCTTCTTATAAAAATGTAATAGCAAACTGTTCTACTGGCAGTTTCCTGTGCATGAAATTCCATCTTTCACCCAGTGATTTTTCCCCATCATCTTGGAATACACTCCTTCCTTGCCTCCGCTTCATAGAATCCCTAACAATCTTCAAAGCATAGCTCAGATAGGAATATATTTCCTGAGCTTTCCCTAGCACTTTCACCCACTTGAAATTACTTTGTATGTACGTGTATATACATATATATACATATATATGTATGCATATATATAATACTGTGATTTGTATTTACTTATCTATATATAAATGCCACCCCCTTACAAATAGAATGTCAACCAATCATGTCAAACTCTAATAGAAATGGATCCCTGTGCACTACATATTGATTTAGAAAGCTACAAATTAAGATTATCTATGTTGTATTATATTTTTATTTATTTTGTTAAATATTTCCCAATTAAATTTTAATTTGATGCCATCAACACCTCTGATGTAAACATCTTGAGGGTTTTTTCCTTTTTTTATCTTTTTATTCCCATTGCCTAACACAGTTACTTGAAAGTGTTTAATAAATGTTTATATGGCAAGACTGAAAATTTTCCCCAGTCAAAATATAGCACAAAAGTCAGAGGATTTTCCCAATTTTATGTCTTACAGTCTGAGTTTTTTTGGGGGAGTGTTGTTGTTATTTGGTGTGTATAGAGATGTATGCATGCATTCAAACATGTATGTGTCTGTTGGATATACATAATAAAGGCAGGAAAATGTGGGCCAGAAGGATAGGGGAAGACAAAAACCTTTCTCTGTCTCTTAGCTTTTGTTCAGGTTCAAATTCATTGGCATGAAAATCTGGAAATCCTGAGAGACAAGCAGGCTTTATTTCTCCACCTCTAAACAGCTGGGAAGTTTCTTCAATCCTCCAAAATGAGTTGTGGATGAACAGGGTATCTGTAAAGTGGTTTTATGAGGGATTTCTAACCCTAAATTAAATAGCTGTTTCAGACAACAGACTTTGATTCAGCACCATACAGAGGCAGTTAAAATAAAAGATAATGGGGCATTCTAACTGGTTCATGTTTAACTTCTCCTTAGGTGTGTGTGGTGGCTCATAGACCAATTATGTGAGACTATTAGATTCTAGAAAAGCTTTCTAGTCACTTTACCCTAGCCTGTGGGAACTGAGGTGACCTACAGGTGACCCTGAAGAGATGAAGCCCAGTTACTAGAAGTGGACAAATGGCTACAAAACTCAGAAGAACATCACCCCAGCAATGTTCTACAAGACTCGAAGAGCAAAGTTAAGAAGAGACACACACAGCAGATAATCAGTCAATAAACATTTATTAAATCATTATGCTAAGCACTGGGGATACAAAAAGAGGCAAAAGACAGTCCCTACCCTCAAGCAACTCACAATCTAATGAGAGAGACAACAAGCAAGCAACTATGCACAAACAAGCTACATACAGGATAAAAACAAAATAGAGGGAAGGCCCTAGAATTAAGAGAGATTGAGAAGGGGGTGGAGCCAAGATGGCGGCTGGTAAGCAGGGAATAGTGTGCGCTCCCTACCGAGACCCTCCAAAAACTTATAAAAAATGGCTCTGAACCAATTCTAGAACGGCAGAACCCACAAAACAGCAGAGGGAAGCAGGGCTCCAGCCCAGGATAGCCTGGATGGTCTCTGGGTGAGGTCTATCCCACATGGGGCTGGGAGCTGAGAATGGAGTGGAGCAGAGCCCAGCCTCAGCGGCATGGACCAACAAGACCAGCAACCGGGCAGAGCATGCCCTAGCACCCTGAATCAGTGAGCTGCGGCAGTTACGAGACTTCTCAACCCACAAACACCAAAGACTGCGGAGAAGGTTAGTGGGAAAAGCTGAGGGAGTGGAAGGAGTTCGCCGTTAGGCTTCCAGCCCCGGGGTTAGCGGAGGTGGGGCAGCTACGGCTGTTGCTGCTTCCGGCTCCAGGCCCCCCTGGTGGGAGGAATTAAGTGGCGGATCAGAGCAGGGGTGCACAGCCTGCCGAAGATCTAAGCCCAGTTCGGGTTGGGGGTTCTTGGGGAAGGAGCAGTGCTGGTGTGGCACAGCTGGCACCTCCCCCCCAAACACGGAACATAGAACTCTGTAGTCTACAAGCAGTCATACCCTCCTGAAAAACTCAAGGGTCAAGTTAGTTGGCTGGGAATATGGCCAGGCAGCAAAAACGCACCGAGATTCAGTCTCAGACTTTGCATTCTTTCTTTTCTGACAAAGAAGACCAAAACATACAGCCAGAAGAAGTCAACAAAGTCAAAGAGCCTACAACAGAAACCTCCAAGAAAAACATGAACTGGTCCCAGGCCATGGAAGAGCTCAAAAAGGATTTGGAAAAGCAAGTTAGAGAAGTAGAGGAAAAATTGGGAAGAGAAATGAGAAGGATGTGAGAAAACCATGAAAAACAAGTCAATGACTTGCTAAAGGAGACCCAAAAAAATACTGAAAAATACACTGAAGAAAACAATATCTTAAAAAACAGACTAACTCAAATGGCAAAAGAGCTCCAAAAAGCCAATGAGGAGAAGAATGCCTTGAAAGGCAGAATTACCCAAATGGAAAAGGAGGTCCAAAAGACCACTGAAGAAAATACTACTTTAAAAATGAGATTGGAGCAAGTGGAAGCTAGTGACTTTATGAGAAATCAAGATATTATAAAACAGAACCAAAGGAATGAAAAAATGGAAGACAATGTCAAATATCTCATTGGAAAAACCACTAACCTGGAAAATAGATCCAGGAGAGATAATTTAAAAATTATTGGAGTACCTGAAAGCCATGATCAAAAAAGAGCCTAGATATCATCTTTCAAGAAATTATCAAGGAGAACTGCCCCAATATTCTAGAGCCAGAGGGCAAAATAGAAATTGAAAGAATCCATCGATCGCCTCCTCAAATAGATCCCAAAAAGAAATCTCCCAGGAATATTGTCGCCAAATTCCAGAGCTCTCAGATCAAGGAGAAAATACTGCAAGCAGCCAGAAAGAAACAATTTGAGTATTGTGGAAACACAATCAGAATAACCCAAGATCTGGCAGCCTCTACATTAAGAGATCAAAGGGCTTGGAATACAATATTTCAGAGGTCAATGGAGCTAGAATTAAAACCTAGAATCACCTACTCAGCAAAACTGAGTATCATGCTCCAAGGCAAAATATGGATTTTCAATAAAATAGAGGACTTTCAAGCTTTCTCAGTGAAAAGACCAGAACTGAATAGAAAATTTGACTTTCAAACACAAGAATCAAGAGAAGCATGAAAAGGTAATCAAGAAAAAGAACAAGAAAAAGAAATTGCAAAGAACTTACTAAAGGTGAACTGTTTTGTTGACATTCCTACATGGAAAGATGCCGAGTATGATTCCTGAGACCTCAGTATTAGGGTAGCTGAAGGGAATATGCATACATATATGTTTATGTGTATATATATATGGGTGAATGTGTATGTATGTATATATCTGTGTGAGAGAGAGAGAGAGAGAGAGAGAGAGAGAGGGAGGGAGGCAGGGAGCGGACACAGGGTGAGTTGAAGATGAAGGGAAGATGTCTAAAAGAAATAAAATCCAATTAAGGGATGAGAGAGGAACATACTGAGAGAGGGAGATAAGGAGAGATAGAATGGGGTGGATTTTCTCGCATAAAGAAGGCAAGAGCAAGCAGTTCTGTGGGAGGAGGGGAGAGGGCAGATGAGGAAGGAATGAGTGAACATTGCTCTCATCAGATTTGGCCTAAGGAGTGAATACCATACATATCCAATGGGGAATCTTACCCCACAGGAAAGAAGAGGGAAGAAGATAAAAATAAATGGGGGGGGGATGATGGAGGGGAGGGCTGATGGGGGTGGAGGTAGTCAAAAACAAACACTTTCGAAAGGGGACAGGGTCAAGGGAGAAAATTCAATAAAGGGTGATGGGTTGGGAAGGAGCAAAATATAGTTAGTCTTTCACAACATGAGGATTGTGGAAGGGTTATACATAATGATACACATGTGGCCTATGTTGAATTGCTTGACTTCTTAGGGAGGGTGAGTGGGAAGGGAAGAGGGGAGAGAATTTGGAACTCAAAGTTTTAAAAACAGATGTTCAAAAACAAACAAAAATGTTTTTGCATGCAACTAGAAAATAAGATACACAGACAATGGGGTGTAGAAATTTATCTTGCCCTACAAGAAAGGAAGGGAAAAGGGGATGGGAGGGGAGTGGGGTGACAGAGGGGAGTGCTGACTGGGGAACAGGGCAACCAGAATATACGCCATCTTGGAGTGGGGGAGAGGGTAGAAATGGGGAGAAAATTTGTAATTCAAACTCTTGTGAAAATCAATGCTGAAAACTAAATATGTTAAATAAAATAAATAAATAAATAAATTTAAAAAAAGAGAGATTGAGAAAAAGTCTTGTAGAAAACAGAATTTTACTTTGGATTTAGGGAAAGCCAGAAAGCAAAGATGTGGAAGGAAAGATTCCAAGCATGGAGAACAGCCAGAGTAAATGTCTCGAGCCAAGAGCTAGAGAGAGTGTCTTGTTTATGGGACAGCTGTGGAGGCCAGTGTCATTGGATTGAAGAATACATGCCAAAGAGTAAGATGTATAGATAGGGTAGGATAAGTAGATTTGAGAACTATTAGTATAGAAATGGTAATTAAATCACTAGGAGTTGATGAGATCACCAAGTGAGATTGTACAGAAGGACACAAGCCGTGGAGTCAAGAGGACTTGAGTTCAAATCTGGCTCTGGGGTACTTATTAGCTTTGTGACCCTGGGCAAGTCACTCAATCCTAATTGCCTCAATAAAAAAAAAATAGCACAATGAGAAAAGAGAAAGGGCCACAACTCCGTCCTGAGACAACTGAGAGCAGTGTTAATAGAAATCACCAGAACACCTTTTGGTCCTGCAATACCAGATATGTAAGCTTCTGTGTATGAGTCCTTTGTGTTTCTCTAAATGTGTTTACTTCTTTGACTGTTGGCAGAATAATCTTTAAGAGGATGTAACCCATTGGGGAAGAATCTTCTCTTGTCACTTTTTTCTCCAGTAGTTTAGATACATTTTTTATTTGAAACAACATGTTATTTGGTCAGTTGGTAAAAGAAAATACACCAATGGAGGCCCATGAACCACAGTTTTGAGTTGGCACTGCCCACAGAGTGCCTCAAATTTTCAGTAAGTATGAAAGGCAGCTACACTGGTTTAATTGAATGTAATTTTTTAAAAGTGGAGAAATTCCTTTTCTTTATGGTTGTAAAGAAGAACTGATTAGTGTTCCCAGGAGGAGAACAGATTTCTTCTCCAGTTTTAACCCACTAATCTTACATTTTCAATTGTAGAGATATAATTCATCCTATCTCTCCCAGGAGGCTCTCCTCTATCTCAATTTGCTATTTTGCTATAGACAATCTAATTCTATTCCCAAAGGAATTCAATTTCAAACCGTATCCTACTCTAACTTCAGTTGTTTTTCTCCACTCACATCTTTCTTATCAACCTAAAAGTCTGGCCACATAATAAGACTCTTGTTTATGACTTACCAAAACAATAGGGATTCCTTCTCACCCCTACCTTTCTTCTTGAAAAGGAGAAAAAAAATACTGTTGGTTCTCCTGAAATAATTCTACAAGATCAGTTTCACTACTGTAACAACAATGCTACTTGCTGCTACTGTGGCTGTGTAAGGCCAATAACACCAGCACACAAGAGGGCTACTAGCACAGGTTATTTGACCTGCTTTCCTAAGGAAAGCAACTTTAAGGAGTTTACAATCTCACTTTAATTAAACATACATATAGCATTCACTTGGTTCAGGGGAAATAGTCAGTACCTTGAACTTCAGGGAAAACAAATAGAAATTATAAGCAGAAATTATATAAACAGAGCAAATAACACACAGAAATCAACAGACAGGCCTCTAGCTGTCTGACTAGGACCTTACACACATAGTTACCAGAGAGAGGCACCAACATTTGGGTTTTCAAAGCCAGGGCGGGGGGTGAGGAGTGCTCCATGATGGTTAACGAGAGTCTCATCTGGTCAAATCACACGGACCTCTTCCAGTGAGTGAGAGCCCCCAAACAAAATACCAACCTCAGAGATTATATACACTTCTTCAGGGGCAAAGGGCATCACAACCATGCTACTCAAACTCATGTGGCCTAGGCTTTCCTGGGTCTTAAGCAGGTCATCAAAGACTCACGATTCAATCAAAGACTCTTGATTGAAGCAAAGGCAAGACTCAATCAAAGGCACTTGATTGCTTAATGGTGAGAAGCACTCAAACAAAAAAACAGCAAAAAGTCCCATTTTGCTTGCCATTACATTTGAAAGGCAAGAATCATCAAAGGTAATTGATTACCTCAGTGCTGAGAAGCACTCCAAAACAAAAGACAACAAAAGGTCCTACTTTACCTGCAGATTCAAACAAAGGTAAGACTCATTAAAGGCACTTGATTGTCTTTGCATTCCAAAAGAGAAAACAGTAAAAAAAAAAGTCCCACCCTGCTTAACATTACAAGTACATAAGTCTATTATGGATTTACCTGCTTTTGACCTGAAACTCCCCCTGTTGACAAGGAAAACCACTTTACGTAATTGTCAGTAGTTGTGGTCAATAGAGAACCCTTTTTTAATGCACCGTGGGTCAGGTTCCTAGTGTTTCGCAGGGACAAAAGCTGTGGCTAAAATAGTTAAGCAAACATGCCGAGTCATACCCAGCAATTTTAAATCTGCAAGGTTAGTCATACAGATGTTTTGTTTTAACTAGAATAGAATACACAGTGAGAGCACAGTGAAATTAGTCTAAATTCTGGTATCAAGGAAATAGCAATAAGCTTACAATTCAGAGACAGAGTTCTGCCACGAGCTACTCTATGACCTTGACCTCTATGACCTTCTCTAGGCCTCAGTTTCCTTATCTGGAAAATAAGGGATTTGATTTCTAAAGTCCCTTCCTTTGCTAACAGTTAAGTTAAATCAAGTCAGCAAGTCAATAAACATTACTGTCTACTGTGTCTACTAAATACCAGGCACTGTGGTAAGCAGTGGGGATACAAAGAAAGACAAAAAAATAATCCTTGCTTTCAAAGAAGTTACAGCCTAAAGGGAGATGCAAACAACTATGTACAATCAAGATATATACAGGATAAAGTGGAGATAATGTTAGAGGGATGGAATGGCATAAAAGAGAGATCCTCAAAGGGTTAAAGAAGGTGATATTTTATCTGGGACCAGAAGGAAATCAGAGAAGCCAGGAGTCCGAGAAAGAGAAGGAGAGAATTCTGGGTACAGAGAACAGCCAGGAAAAATGCATGGAGTCAAAAGATGGAGTGTCTTTTGTGAGGAACAGCAAGGAAGCAATGTTATGGGATCACAGAGAATGTAGAAGTAAATACAGTATCAGAAAACTGGCTTTTAAAAGATAAATAAGGGATTTTACATTTGATCCTAGAGATAATAGGGAGACACTGGAGTTTATTGAATATGGGGATGTCACAGTTTGAACTGTGTTTTAGAAACATTGATTTTTCAGATCAGTGGAGGATGGACTTGAGTCCATCTTGAGTCCCAGTCTTGTGAGAGACAGATCAAATTGCTGCTGAGTTGTTTCAGTTGTGTCCAACTCTTCTTGACCTTATTTAGGATTTTCTTGGCAAAGATACTGGAGTGGTTTGCCATTTGCTTCTCCAGTTCATTTTACAGATGAGAAAACTGAGGCCAACAGGGTTAAGTAAGTTGCCCAGGGCCACACTGCTAATAAGTATCTGAAGTCAGATTTGAACTCATGAAGATGGGTCTTCCTAATTCCAGGCCTCATTCCATGTACACTATTGTAAGGTCAATGGGGAATAAGATCTTCCCCACCCATCAATAGGCCTGGCCCATTAAAGGAAGCTTGCTTGTAGGAAGGCTTACACACCTTTTGTTAATTTCTAATTAGGTACTGAGTCAAGAGGGTTCTGGCTCTGAGCCTATTAGCTGAAAGTTTATATATTCTGAGAGGTGAGCTTTTGCTTTGGGGGCTCACTTACAAGAAGGATCTTGTGATTCCCTGGCCTAGCCTCTGAGTGGCCATATGTTCAAGCCCCCTGACTGCTCAGAGGTAAAGCCTTTCTCAATCCTGTGGTGAACATAAAGTATATATCTATATCTATATAGATCTATATATAGATATATAACTAGATATAGATAGATATAGACATAGACATAGACATAGATAAAGATACAGATATAGATATAGATACAGCAGTATTGTTTTGATTCAGGCAGTAAAGCCCTGTCTGTTGGTCTTTATTTCTCTTCTCTGTGTTTTTTCTGTTTAATTAAAGAATATTGTTGAATCCTGAAACAACTGTCTTTCCCAGTAAAGCAGATAAAAGAACCTGCACTAGCAGCCATCCTGGGTATGCCAGTGTGGTTGCCATTACAACTATCCATTGCACAACATAGCTGCCCAGACAGACCGATAGGCAGACTATTACAACAATGCAGCTATGAAGTTATGAGGGATTTCACCAGGGTGTTTTTACAGTGTCAGGAGAAAGGAGGCATATCTGAGAAACATTACAAATGTAGAATTGACAGGAGTTGGTGACTGACTAGACAAGGGGAATGAGAAAGAGTATGAGGGGTCAAGGATGCAAGTCTGGGTAACTGGAAGAGCATAGTATTACAGTCCCTGTGTCTAGATGATGATGGACCAATCTCCAAACTTTTCTATTCTCATAAGGACATCAACCTGATTATTTACTTCAGTAGAGGGTGTGTGATGTTTCTGGTGGGCATTAAACACACCCTACCAGAGGCTGAGATCTCTAATCCTAGCCAAGCTTTGCTGGGATGTAGGCATGTGTGCTGAATGGCTAGCATTTAAGAGAGCCCCAAAGAATGGGATGGATAAGATTTTTATCTAAAAAGATTCTGAACCAGTAAAGGCTCTCTCTGCTCTTTGGGATCATGACCAATGGAAGAAATTCGCTGATGACTCCCAGCACAATCTACTCATGAAAGTCACTAACACCTGAGGAATCTGGGAAACTACCAACCTGAGTGTATCCTTTCTATTTAACAATGGAAGGCTCTTATTCCCTGCAAATATTGTTTCGGTGCCCAACTCCATCACCATCACCATGTAGTGAACTTGACCAATCATGTATCTACACTAAGTCCAGCATCAGTATAGTGAACGTTATGAGAATAGGTGCACTTCTTTGCCTAAGTAGGGATGAATCAGCCCAGGTCAGAAATAGAACAGGCCAAAGCTCCCACGCCAAACAGCAGTGGGACCAAGTCTGTGAGTATCCACTGCACTTCCAGCTTAAATGAGATAATGACTCAGTCTTCAAAAAAAATTTAAAAATAAGAGTCAATTAACAATTTTTTTCTCTTCTGTTTGCTCATCCCATTTCCAATAAGGAAAAAGAAAACCTTTGTAACAAATACACATAGTCAAGTCAAACAAACTCCTACCTTGTTAATGTCCAAAAAATTATGTATCTCATTCTGCACTGTGTATCTATCACCTCTCTGTACGGAGGTGGGCAGCCTTCTTTGTAATTGGTCCTCTGGAATCATACTTGGTCACTGCATTAGTCATTGGTCATTGCATAGAGTTCCTGAAGACTTTCAAAGGTGTTTGTTTTAAGGTGTTATATAAATTAATTCTCTTTGCTCTGCTCACCTCACTTCATCAGTTCCCAGGTTTCACTGAAATTATCCTTTTTATAATTTATTATAGTGCAATAGAATTCCATTACATTCATATCCTATAATCTTAATAGCCAATTGATGGGCACCATCTTGGTTTCCAGTTCTTTGCTACTTCAAAAAGCTAGCCCCATTTTCCTAGATGGTTATAAAGATGCTACAAGCTCCTGTTCAGTCTTCATTAGCGAACCTACCTGTGCCTGTATGGCGATCTGTCAAGGAAGGCTTATGACTAAAGACTGATGAACTCATGTAGGGCTCTGTCCAAAAGTTGGTATCTAATTGCACCTGGAGCAGTTTGGTCATAAGGAATATGTGTAAGGAGAAGGGAAGAAAAGGAGAGGGGAAGGAGAGGGAGAATGAATCCAATCCATCTTTTTTAAAAATTTCACTCCCTTTCTTTCATTCTCAATTGGGGAATGATGGAAATGGAATTATCTCTGTGGGACCAAGTATGCAGAACTCCCCATTCCATCTACCTTAGAAGATACAAAGGGAAATCCCCATTTGAAGGATCAAATTGATTCAACTGACTGCAAGAGCAAATCCTCTGCAGACTCTCTCATGGAACTCTACAACTGACAAGATCTCTGAATTAACCCCATTAGACTACACCTTTATTAGCCCCTCTTCTGATGATTCACTATTTTAACATTTAAACCTCACCTGAAATGCATTCACTGTGAAATGTAGGGTCTTGGTGGTAAAAGCTCCTCTGTCCTCTGACTCTACACTCTATTCTCAATGTGATGTTGGGAGGAAGAGTTAAGAGTTTCTCATTTCTCATCATCACTCATGGTCCTATGGCAGGGTTAACATATCCTCCTGTAAAACCTGTAAGACCTCTCACCTGCAGCCTGTTAATCCACCAGCCCCCCTCTCAGTTTGCCCTTTCTACCTATACTGTTCGTAGGTCCACAAGTCACCCCTTAAATCTTCAAGGCATGGTCCTTAAAGATCAAAAGTCCACTCACCTTTGCCTTTAATTATTTCATACACAAGATAACTAATCTTCATTTCCCTTAGTTGGCAATCCAGTCAACAAAAGAGAAGGAATATTTAGTCTTATCATTTTTCTACTTTCGCTGTCAAATATTCTAGGCTTGGCTAACTCAGGACAGTCCAATGACTCAGGTTTGATGTTAAAATGCAATGAGACACTCGTGGACCATAAACTGCAATAAAATACCCTTACTTAAACTGATTATGAAGGATGCAATTCCTAAAGTTAAAGAGGAGACCAACTCAGTTAAAATCCTATTCCCTTCTGTGTCTTCATTGCCAAAATCAGCAGTCCCAGGCCAGAAAAATGTTCCTGCAAAACAATGGAAATTCCATTAAAATTTCCAAGACTGACTTCTTATATACCAGGCCTTTTTACCTCAGGTGGCAAGGAAATCTGATTACTTCCCTTCCCCTTTAAGGATTAACCCAGTCTGCATGAAATAGTTGCCACTTCTACCACAAAGTTGGACTAGATGACCTTCAAGACGTTTTCCAGACCCGAATCCGTAATTATATAGATTTAGAAAAGGAAAATTAGTGGCCAAGATCTATTGTTGAAAGATTTCCCTGATTAGTACAGCCCACTGTCTTCCAAGAGATTGAAAATAGAGTTTCTTTCTCTAAGTTTTTCATCCAGGATGGGAAGAACAGTATAAATGCAACTCTTGCAGCATTCCTGACTACACTTTGGGAACTTGCAAATTTTTTCCAATGCTAAGATTTTGTGATTCTAAGAATTGAATAAAATTGAGTGAAGCTTCTCTCACTGTTCCCTTCTCCGGCTCATTGACTCAACCCATACAACTGACAACTTTTGTATTCTTCACCCTCCAGGGCAGTCACCAGATCCCCTAATGAGCTTACAAGCCTACAAAGTTCAAAACATGAGTAGTCTTGTTTATATTAATTGAAACAGCTACATCTTAAATCAGTGAACAGCCCTCCCTTATATAATGGTATGTTTTTTGTGAGTGAAAGTACTGACCAGAGAAGGATCTGAGAAGGTGGTCAGGATTGGTTTCTTTGCATCTTTGTTTACATCCATGCCTCCTCTGCCTATGGCATATTGCTTGCTTCCAGAAGCCCCCACCTCGTGTTAAAAAACAGGTGTTCTCTATGGCCATTTTCTGTCATTGTCACTGTCATATTTCCTATCTCCCCCCATCAGATTTAGAAGGCACCTCAGAAGCCACCCAATTCAACCTACCCTTTGCTCCTTCCCTGCTCCTGAAAAATAATTCAGGACACTTCCCTGAGACTTTGACAGAACATCATGGAAATACTTAAAACCCAGTAGCTAAAAAACAATAATTTAAGTAGCCTTTAAAAATTTAGCATCCTAGAATGTCAGAATCAGAAAGAACTTTGGAGATCAACTAGTCTAATCTTTTTATGTTACAGAAGAAGAAACTGATGACCAGAGAAGACAAGTGATTTACCCTATACCACACCTACACATCTTGAAAAATGTGTCCAGTTTGATGGAGGATATTTGCATCACGTAAATATTCAAGTGTACCCCATCACCATTCTCACAGATGTTGCCATGGAAATGTGAGATACTAGAAGTAACCATGGCAGCTGAGCAGATGCTTTTACCCAGAAGTCCAATTATCATTGGAGGAGAATTCTGGAAAAGAGGCAGGGTATGGAGATCCATTCCATCAGACCATGTGGACTGGGTGAAACAAGAGGGAAACCAAGGAAGCCATGCCAGTGGTGTCTGGTGAGCCTCCTACACGAGACACTTGACACATTTATTATCCCTACTTTGTCACTGCAGGGCAAACTGTTCTCCCACTACCTGTTCAAACTGTTCACTTCCTTCTTTGCGGTATTTATAAGAGGGAAAGTATAAAAAGGGAGAGAGCTGTTCTTTTCCCTATCACCCAAAGCCAAGGGGCCAGCATTCCAAACTCACTTTTCTCTGATCGTTGACTATCCTTTAATTGACTAGTGAACTGAAACAGCTATACCTTATGTATTTTTTCCCTAAGGCAATCGGGGTTGAGTGACTTGCCCAAGGTCACACAACTAGTAAGTTTCTGAGGCCAAGTTTGAACTCAGATCCTCCTGACGCCAAGGCCTGTGCTCTATCTGTACCACCTAGCTGCCCTGCCCCCTTTTTTCAACGTGCAACAAAAACCTTTATTAGCATTTGACTTGGATATTACTGAACCTGGTAATCTCAAAACTTAGTATCAATTCCTTAAAGAGCTAATAGGTACAAAATGATGTTACTGTTAGCAGTTTATACTTTCATAATAAGCCCTACCCAATAAAATATTTGTGACTACAAGCACTAACCTAGATAGGGTTCCAACAAAGAACCCTATTTATTGCCATTGATATTAAGTTAAATTAATGAGGTAGAGTCAGAAAAACATGAGTTTAAATCCAGCCTCAAACACTTACTATCTGTGTTACTAAGCAAATCATAACTTCTGCCTCAGTTTCCTAAACTATAAAATAGGGGAAAAAACAGCATCTGCCTCGCAGGGTTGTTGTGAGACAGTGTTTCTAAAAGCACTTTGCACAGTACCTGGCACATAGTAGGTATTAGGTAAATTCTTATTCTTTTCCCTTCCTCTTCCAATGCTACAAAATGTCTCAGGAGCAAAAGATATCAAAAGCTTAAATGAGCCAAAAACACCACTAGTGATATGAGCAGTTCAATGGAATTCCAGCTGAGAAGAATCATGGTAGAGGAGCGAAAGAACTATTTTTGGAGTAGGTGGACCTGGGTTCAAATTAATTGAAACATCATTAATTATTATTCAATTAACAATCCAAATTCAATTAATTAAATTAAGCCCAGGATAATGTGGTTATTGGCTAGCATGGAGTCAGATTAAGATGGAGAAGCTATTTCCTTAAAGAAAATGGAAACATTTTCCCCCTTTAGCAGAAGCTGAGTTAGAGAAGGGAGGTTCCTGAAACCCATAGAAAGGGGTTAAAAGGAGGGAGAGACAGAGAGACACAAAAAGAGATGAGAGATAGACAGAGACAGACAGAGAAAGGGAGAGACAGACAGAAACAGAGACAAACTGACAGAGACAGAGACAGAGAGAGACAAAGACACAAAGAGAGATGCACAGAGAGAGACAGAGAGACAAACAGACAGAGACACAGAGAGACAGAAAGAGAGAATATGAATTCTGTTTCTTCCCTTAGACTTCGTGTGAGAAGCCATTAAAAAAAATGAAAGCTAAAGAAGAAAAGCTTCACACAGTGTTTGGACTAAGAAATGATGCTGGAGCTGGTGAATGTCACTAAGGCTATGAGGTTTTAGTATTGCTTTCATTGGCCAATTAACTTGGAGTTCCCTTAGCACCATACCCAGATCTTATCAGATCGCACCAACAAGGCCATATTATTGCACTCTACATTTTTACTGCACACATGCATTCTCATTCCAAGCCAGAGTTCTTTACACAAATATAGATGATTACCACACATAAGTACACTACCCAAAAAGTCCTCTTTTTTCAACAGATTGATTGTTACATAGACAGTGATTTGTGGATTCTTCTGTTACAGAAGAAATCATTCATTCCTGGTAGCAATCCATTATTAGAATGGACTGGAATATATAACCTAGCTACATCAAATGAGAAATTACCAATGCCATTTATAAAACCAGAATTCTAACAGTTCCCACTCTCCCAGAGGTTTCCTCACACTACTCCCCAGGGAGAGAGAAAGACCACGGGTCCCAGACTCAAAGCCTTTTCCCTCCTCACCACATGGACACATAGCTCACATTCTTGGTGGTAAGGATTTAGTTCAATGTTACGTGATGAGGTTCAAAGTAATTATCACCCACTTTACTGCCAGGCTTGAAGCAACCCTTGCTTAGCATTTTGGTACCCAATACCTGAAATGAGAAAGTGAGGGCATTTGTTGTTTGGGGTGGGGGTGGGGGTTAGATGTGAAGCATTGCAGGACCTCTAACTTTCTCCTCTCCAGCAGCCCTAATTCTACTGAAAGGATTTTCTTGGAGTGAATGCCACTGTCCAGCTTTCTCTTTCTCTTTCCAGAGGGGAACAATTTTTAGAGGATTAAAGTTCTTTGTGGCCACACACCCAGAGTAATGGTGACAAATGTACACAAGGTTTACCCAGACACAAGACTGCATGGCTAATTGGATCTCTTGGAGTGATGGAGAGGAAGGAGGAAAGGTAGGAGCCAGAGGAAAAGTAAGGCAAAAATGAGAATCAACTTAAGTCTTTACATTTTCTTCTACAAAGGAAATGAAGAAACTATTTGTAGTTCATGCACTTTGTGGAAGGCATTTCTGCTGAACAGAATCATAATAGAGAAGGAGCAATCATTCTGAAGACTAATAATAATGAATGACATTTCCATAGCATTTTAAAATTTGCAAAAACACTTTCCATACATTATCTCATTTGGCTTCTTAACAATGGTGGAGAGCCCCATAAAATGTCATATACATCTATGTCACTACTGGCTTTTACAGTCTGTCTCTTTGGGAAAAGCATGCATAAGAGTTTTGGTGTCTGAAATCCTACTTCCTACACAGGGTAGAAAAGGCGACTCAGTGCAACATAGCCTTAGTTCCCTAAGGATCAAACCAAGCTTCTTCTTGGAAAAAGAACCCGTGGATGGCACTTGCAGGCACCTGCGAAGAGACAAGGATTTTTAGTTCCTGAAATATATTTTTCTGGTATGCTACAACTCAAATATGCTGCTGAAGTTCACCAATCAAAAGATTATACCCTCTGCAGTATTCTTCATCTAAAAAATTCATTTCTTTTTCCATTTCAAGAGATCCCAGGGCTGACATTTAAAAAGATTTCACTCATGGCCAATGGTCAAGAAGAACAAGAAGCAAAAAAGACAAAAAAGAGAGGCTCTAGCTTGACCTCTAACACATACCATTTGGGAATGAATGTATGAGAAAGGGGTGAGATCTTGAAAGACTTTGGATCAAAAGATCATAGATTTAAAACTGAAAGAGAGAAGGTCTCAGATGCCACCTAGTCTAGCCCTCTCATTTTACAGATGAAGAAACTGAGGCCTGAGAGGTTAAATGACTTGACAAAAGTCATAATGGTAAAGAGAGAAAGGCAAGACTTGAACCCAAATGTAGTTATTTTACCCCTCTACTATGATTCTTCTCAGCTGGGTCAATTAAACTACTGATATACTAGTGGGTTTGGGGTTTTTTTGCCCATTTAAGCTTTTGATATCTTTTGCTCCTGGGTTATTTTGTAACATTGGCAAGAAAAGGGGAAGGAATAATGATTTATATAGGACTTGCTATGTCTCAGGCACTCTGCTAAGTGCTTTTACAAATATTTTCTTATTTAATCTTCATGACAAGTTGGGGCAACTAAGGCAAAGGTTGTGATTTGCCCAGGGTCACACAGCTAATACATATCTAAAGCTGGACTTGAACTTCCTAGGTCTTCCTGACTCCAGTTCCAGCATCCTATCCACTGCACCAAGAGTTGCCCCTTGAATGGAAGTCAACTATAAAATATGCAAAAAGTTGCATAAAAGATAAGGAAACATGATTAAATTATATATTGCTGTTGACATTCCTACTACCACTGGGGAAGGGCAAAGGAGTGATCCCTCTCCCACCCTCAGAGGAAGCCTGAGATGGGAGAGAGGGTAGAGTCACTCTTTTTTAAAGCTAAATTAAGTCAACAGCTAGTCTTGCTCGGTGGCCAATAAGGGGATTGCTTTATCATCTCAAAGTAGAAGTCCTTTAGTACCAATACACACATGTTCCCAGAAGATTCCAGGGAAACTTGGAGTACCCTCCATGTGCTCAGGGTCCCCATAAAGCCATATATCTTAGGTTAATTATTTTCCTAAAAATCAAGAAAGTGGTCTTTAATACTTGGCTGTTCCAGGGGACTCAAGTCTCTGAGTTATTGAGACAGCTGCATGGTGGCCTCAGGCCATATTGGCATGGCTTCCAATTCACCTAAAGATTTTTAAAGGTCCACCCATGTGGAGTCAAGGATTTTTAGACTTGAGGTATGTCCCAAGGGTTTACTAGTCACCATACTTTGCTTTGTTGACAACATTCCCATGTGTGAGGGGCTCACATATACTGAGTTAAGTACTAGATTCTTATTGCATATTCTATAGCTTTGCTATATACAGCTAAATGAGTTTCTTTTTACTAACTGTTGAATGACCCATGAGAGTCTCCTTTCATTACAATATTGGACCTAAACTACCACTTCCTGAGTCAGCGTTGTACCACAGAGTGGCACCTCGCGAGCCCATTCTGACTCATGCTCTATGGGGTGCAACCCCAGCTATGCAACACCCAGGAAAACTAGAAAGTAGGCAGAAATTAGGTGGAGACCAACATCTTATAATATATACTGTAATAAATTCAAAATGGATATGTGAACTGAATCTTAAAGATTGTATCATAAAAAAATTAAAAGAGAAAGATCAGGCACCTTTCTTAGCTATAGGCAGAGGGAGAATTCTCACTTAAACAAGGGATAGGAGCACTTATTAAAGATAAAATGTATAATTTCAATTACATGACATTGAAAAGCTTTCGCATGAAGAATATGCAAATTAAACAAAAAGAAAGTAATCAACTGGTTTAAAATGATATCAAGTATCTTTTCGTAAGATTTAATGTCTGAAATATATAGACAACTAACAACTATATATGGCCATAAACCATTACCAATGCCATAAACAATTCTAAAAAAAAACCCTGGAAACTATTAACAACTATGCAAAAGAATGTTCCAACTCACTGATGAAAGAAAACAATTCTGAGGTTCCACATCACAGTCAGTCAATGTTTAAAGGGCTGAAAAAGACAGACACACTAAAACATTGTTGGTGGAGCTGGGGAATTGGTGCAACCACTTTGGAAAACATTTTGTAATTATATGAAGTGACTAAAATATCCAGAAATTCCACTGCTAGGCCTATACACCAAGAAAATTAATGACAAAGAGAAAGGCCTCATAGACACAAAATATTAGAAACAACATTTCTGTAAGAGCAGAAAGCTAGAAGTAAAGTAAGATGACCATCAGAGTTTAAACAAACTGTGGCATATGAAAGCTATGTAATAGGGAAAGGGAGGGGGCGGAGCCAAGATGGCAGCTGGAAAGCAGGGACTTGCGTAAGCTCCCAGCCAGGTCCCTCCAAAAACCTACAAAAAATGGCTCTGAACAAATTCTAGAACTGCAGAACCCACAAAATAGCAGAGGGAAGCAGGGATCCAGCCCAGGACAGCCCGGATGGTGGGTGGATGAGGTCCATCTCACGTGGAGCTGGGGGCGGAGGAAAGCAGAGCCCAGCTGTGTTGGTAAGCAAAATGGGCTCCTTAGCACTTAGTTCAACCAAGTGCCCTTGAAGAGTTTGGCTTTTGTTTGCTTTGAGTAATTCAGTGTATTTCATTGAGTCTTACTAAGTGCTAAGCCCCAGGCCCAAACCCCTATTAGGTGTGAAACCTATGTGGGTGTGGATTGGCAACTAAGGTGGGGCCCAAGGTGGGGCTAACTCCAGGGAGGACCTAGTTTACATGTCTGGGACAGCAGAGGCTTTTAGACTACATGGGTTTAAGTGGCTTCTTTGTGACTATTCTAGGTCAGTGGGTGAATCGCATGGGTAAGTCACCCCTGACCCTGGAAAAGATATAAAACCAGGGGTTGGCCTTCTCTTCTTTGGAGCTGTTTCCCACAGCAGTGGTGGTGAGCAACTCTGGGCCAGCCCTTGTTCTGAGCTCCCGGGCTGAACCTAGATGTTGGTAACTATGAATCGTATTGGGTCTGTCTGTTTGTAATTTGTTTGGGGCTCTCACTTGTGGTGGTGCTGATGCAGAGACTCCGGGCAGCTATAGCTAGGAGCCCTCCAGCTTGTAACCCGGTTGCTAAGACTTTGTTGAACTCTGGTAACTATGTATTGGGATTTGAAACAGACAAGGTCTGTCTGTTGACGTTTGCAATTTGTTTGTATTTTATTCTGAAGTTCAGGGTGGTGGTTTTATCCCCTGAACTACGTGAATGATGTTTGTATGCTGAATTAAAGTAAGCTTGTCAACCCCTTCACATAGCTTTCCTTAGTTAAGCAAATCAAAAGAACCTGTGCTTTTGCAGCTTGCTGGCAGCATTCTGGTTGTTGAGCTTTCACCCCCCACAACAGCTGCTAGCCGGATTGTTGAAACACCAGCATGGGTGGCAGCAGGACCAACCAGACCAGGAACCAGGCAGAATGGGCCCTAGCACCCTGAATCAGTGAGTGGTGGTAGTTACCAGACTTCTCAACCCACAAACACCAAAGACAACAGAGAATGTTAGTGGGAAAAGCTGCGGAGGACAGAGTGGAAGGAGTTCGAGGTTTGGCCGCCACCCTGGAGGCAGCGGGGGAGGTGCAGCTACAGAACTACAGCTGCAGTTGCTTCTGGCCCCAGGCCCACCTGGTGGGAGGAATTAGGTGGCAGATCAGAGCAGGAGTGCACAGCCTACTGAAGATCTAAGCCCAGTCCGGGTTGGGGGTTCTTGGGGAAGGAGGAGTGCTGGTGTGGCAGAGCTGGCTGTAATAGCTCTGAAATCAACAGCACATCCCCCAAGCGTGGAACATAGTACTCTTTACTCTACAAGCAGTCATACACCGATGAAAAACTCAAGGGTCAAGTAAGTTGGCTGGGAACATGGCCAGGCAGTGAAAACTCACCCAGGTTCAGTCTCAGACTTTGGAATCTTTCTTAGGTGACAAAGAAGACCAAAACATACAGCCAGAAGAAGTCAACAAAATCAAAGAGCCTACAACAAAAGCCTCCAAGAAAAACATAAACTGGTCTCAAGCTTTCTCAGTGAAAAGACCAGAGCTGAATAGAAAATTTGACTTTTAAACACAAGAATCAAGAGAAGCATGAAAAGGTAAACAAGAAAGAGAAATCATAAGGGACTTACTAAAGTTGAACTGTTTTGTTTGCATTCCTGCATGGAAAGATGATGTGTATGATTCATGAGACCTCAGTATTAGGGTAGCTGAAAGGAATATGCATATATATGTGTGCATGTAAATATATATATACGTATGTATGTATATATTTATATATATATGTAGGTATATATATGTGTGTGTGTGTATATATATGTATATATATATATGTGTGTGTGTGTGTATATATATGGACAGAAGGCACAGGGTGAGTTGAATATGAAGGGATGATACCTAAAAAAAATCAAATTAAGGGATAAGAGAGGGATATATTGAGAGAGGGAGAAATGGAGAGATAGAATGGAGTAAATTATCTCACATAAAAGTGGCAAGAAAAAGCGGTTCTGTAGGAAGGGAAGAGGGGGCAGGTGAGGAAGAATGAGTAAATCTTGCTCTCATCGGATTTGACCTGGGGAGAGAATACCATACACACTCAATTGGGTATCTTACCCCACAGGAAAGAAGGAGGAAGAAGATAAAAAAGGGGGGACAATAGAAGGGAGGGAAGACAGGGGGATGAAGTAATCAAAAACAAACACTTTCAAAAAGGGATAGGGTCAAGGGAGAAAATTCAATAAAGGGGAATAGGTTAGCAAGGAGAAAAACATAGTTAGTCTTTCACAACATGAGTATTGTGGAAGGGTTTTACATAATGATCTGCATGTGGCCTATGCTGAATTGCTTGCCTTCTTAGGGAGGGTGGGTGGGGAGGGAAGAGGGGAGAGAATTTGGAACTCAAAGTTTTAAAAACAGACATTCAAAAACAAACAAAAAAAAGTTTTTTGCATGCAACTAGGAAATAAGATACACAGGCAATGGGGCGTAGAAATTTATCTTGCTTTACATGAGAAGAAGGGAAAGGGGAATGGGAGGGGAGTGGGGTGACAGAAGGGAGGGCTGACTGGGGAACAGGGCAACCAGAATATACGCCATCTTGGAGTGGGCCGGAGGGGAGAAATGGGGAGAAAATTTGTAATTTAAACTCTTGTGAAAATCAATGCTGAAAATTAAATATATTAAATAAATTAAATTTTAAAAAAAGGAAATTATGTAATAAATATTGTTGCACTTTAAGAAGTAATGAATTATTTTGAATCTGAGACTTATGAACTTAACGTAAAAGAAGTAAACGTAACTAGGAAATATACAAATAACTACAACAATGGGAATAGAATGGACAACAACATCAGATGGAAACTTATCTGTAAAAATGAGGAAATTGGCCTAAAGCAGAGGTGTCAAATAGTCCCCAGCCTGAAACAATTAAAATGTAATTGGGAGGGTCCAAGGGTATGCATATTTTAGTAACTTCAGAAACATAGCTCTAAATTACTTTCTAAAATGGCAGGACTAATTTATAATTCTGCTAGGATTGTGAAAGTGTACATATTTTCTTACAGCTCTTCTGGCATTTTAGATTTTCTGTTTTTGTCATCTTTGTCAATCTGGCAGCTGTGAGATTTTTATCTCAAACTTGTTTTGACTTGTGCTTTTGTAATTTTTAGAGATTTGGAGCATTTTTTTCACATGATTGTTGATAGTTTGGATTCCTTGCTTTAAAATTTTTCTTTTCCTGATGTTTGGCCTATTATCTATTGGGAAATGACTCTTAGTCTTATGAATTTGAATTATTTCTTTTTTTTTCATCTTTGGTATGAGACCTTTGTCAGAGAAACTTTGCATAAGGATTTTTCTGCACTTATTTATCTTTTTGACTTTTACTGCATTTGATTTATTTGTGTGAAAAATAATTTTATATCATGAGAATTATTTATTTTATCTTGTATAATCCTAATACTTGTTTAGTTATGAACTTGTTTCTTATCCATATATCCAAAAATTAATTTATTTCTTGGGTTTGTTATTATTATTATTATTATATGACTTGTGATATGTAGTATATTTATCCATTTGGCGATTTTCTTGCTGTACAGTATGAGATATTGTTGTAAACCTATTTTCTGGCATGACTTGTTCTTAATGAAACCATGTTGACTCACTGTGATCTTTGCTTCATTCTTCTGATGCTCACTAATGAACCTACCAATGAAGTATTCTAGACTTCTTCTCAAAAATAAAGGTCTTTGAAGTAAAAAAAAATGTAATTGGGAAACATTTAATAAAATAAATAGAAATACAATAAAATATACATAATATTACATTTTAAAACTTAATCAACATGCAACCTGCAGAGATCCTCGTGTGTGGATTAATGGTCACCCATTTCTGTTTAAGTTTGACACCACTGGCCTAAAGGATCTTTCTAAATTTACCATCTAGTGCCAGCTCCCTCAACACCTAATAGTAGGGAATAGGGCTGGCAAACAGAAGAAAGGAGTGGAAGACAGGATGATCTGGAGATCTGAGGGAATATGTTGTCCTGATTGTGGTAATGCATCCCCTCTTCACCTCAAATGCTGCACGTGTCTTTATGACCCTGCCAAGGCCACTAGTTTCCAAATGAAAACTCTACAGTAATATTCTACAGTAATGTTCATATTAATTGGGGCAATTGTCTTTAAAGAAATGCAGCTTTATTACCATCTTTAGGAGCCCAAACTAAGTGTTTCTTATCTAGGAGAGGTCCTCAATTCGCATGTCAATTGTAATTTGTATTTGAGCGGTGCTTCTAAGTTAAAAAACTGCTCTCTTGCTTCTACCCTCTATTCTTGTTTGCATTCTTAATTTGCTTGAAAGAACCTTTCTTCACAAAGCAAAGATGTTTTCCCCCTAGCTCCTGCTCAAATTCAAATGAATGGATTTTCAATAAACAAAAATTTACTCTATTTGTGAGTCACACATTTTTCTTTTCAGTTTCATCCATGTATTAGCTAATTGACCACCTGAGTTTTAAAGTGATGTGTTATTCCAATTTGACTGCTCCACACACAGCAAATCCATGTTGATCTGAGGTCATATATTTCCATTCACTTATCCAAGTGAATGGCAAACGGTAATGATTCACTGCTCTCATTACTTCCCTCAGAAGCTCTGTCTCATGCACTGTTGGGTTTGCTGGACTTCCCCACAGCCGAAATGGTGCCCCTATCATTTTCCCAAGGAGCCCAGGACATGATGAAGGTGAAAGTGTTAAAACTCCTTTCATGTCGGTGAAAGACTCATTTTCCAGATAGAATGGGCAGGGGAAGAGGGAGGACAAGGAGAGGTTATTCATTGGTTGGTGACTGTTCTTATGTGTGGGCCCTTAATTAGGAGCTGGAATCTCTCATACCACCCTGGCACTGTTGTAGTTCATGGAAAAGGGTCATTTATAGTATTGCCTGTGCTAAGAGAGGACCTCTTTGAAGCCCTGGAATAATGATTGTCCTTGAAAGGCATGTTGAGAAGGGAGAGGAGGGGGAAAGTCATCTCTGTGTTTAAACGAACGTGCTTAATGTAGTCCTGGGGAAGGCATAGATACAGAGCAGACTAACTGTCCTAGAAGAAATGAGTCAGAAGCATAAAGAGTTTGATGACCTTGGGCCTCTGAGACCACTGTAAGATCAGAAGCAAAATTCCCTTCTAACTTTTTTTTTCGTGCCAGCAGGGCAGCCAGGTGGTGCCATAGTGCACAGAGTGCTAAGCCTGGAGTCAGGGAGACTCCTCTCAAATGTGGCCTCAGACACTTACTAGTTGTGTGACCCTGGGCAAGTCACTTAACCCTGTTGCCCTCAGTTTCCTCATCTGCAAAAGGGGCCTGATAAGGAAATAGCAAGCCACTCCAGTATCTTTGCCAAGAAAACCCCAAATGGGGTCACAAAGTCAGACATAACTGAGCAACTAATGCCAGCTTCATCTTTCCCCCCATGATCCTTTTTAGAATACAGAACATAGTCTAGAGTTTTCAAATATATTTCTGATACCATGTTTCTGATTGACCTTCTTCCTTCTGCTTCAAGGCCCAACACCTCCACCCTAGCCCTCAATGATAAACCTCTGCAGCACTCATTGTAATTTATCTCTGTTGTTGTCCAGGTTTTGTTGTTCAAATTTGTGATTCCATCAGTTAGGAACTCTTCATGCAGAAACTTCCTCTATCGATGAAGGTGAACAGCTTTCTGTCATTTATGACCTTACAAAGTGGTCTGGAGACATTGAGAAGTCCAGTGACTTACCCATAATCCCATATGTAGTACATGTCAGAGGCAGGACTGGAACCCAGGTCTTCCTGACTTCAAAGCTAGCCCTCCAATCACTACACCACACTGTTACCCTGTGTGTAATGTACATATACTTTACTCCTCTACTCCTGCACTATATGGGATGCAAAGAAATATAAGAAATGCTTGTGATCTCAGCAAGCTTACAATTTAGTGATGCCTAGAAGACATTTAGATATGGAAAATTCCACAATTTTTAATTATTTAAAGGAGACAAAAGAGAATTAACAGCTCAATACAAAGAGAAGAGATGTCACTAGACAATACAAAATAAATAAAAGGAGGGAAAGAGGAGGATGGCAAGAGGAATTTGAACTGGGTTTGGAGAGATCCTATTTGAACAAATAAAGAATATATGGTGATGCTGTATTAGCAAAAGAAACAAGAAGATAAGGTACAAGACATGTTTCAGGGGCTAGGAAGAAAACTAGTCTTCGCATCCCCCAGATAACCTAGTATCATGCTTTATGTGTAACAGTGATTGCTGAAGGCAAAGTGCATCACATTTGCTCCTTCCCCCTGAGTTCCACTAAAGGTACCATTAAGAAGAGTTGAGAATAACTAGTCTTTCTGCCACTGGCTCCAGTCTCTACTGGTGCTGTTCCCCCAGTTTTAGGCGTCTCTTACACTCCAGATCCATTTAAGCAACTTAACAGTCATATTTGTTTCCATGAAGGAACATTTATTTGAAAGGTTTACAAGAACAAATATACAAATATCCACCCTCACCCCCACCCCCATTCCCAATTAGGGGGCATAATCTCCCTTTATACCAATCTCAATCTCTAGGGAAGAAGGAAGTATTAGGTTTACAGATTAACTCAGTTCCTACATAACATGGTCCAACCAAGTTCCAAGTCCAAAGTTCTTCCTGGGCTTGTGTCCCAGCACCTCCAAATGTTTCCATGGCTGGAGTTTCTGGGTCCAGGGAATCTACCATCAGTACCTAAGGACAAAAAAATCCCAAACCCATTTCTCAGGGCCACAGGGCCTAAGCGGGGTGGTCAGGGCAGTTACATACAGCTCAATCCATGGTTCCCATTGATGCTGATGGAAAGAAAGACTGTCCACATCTATTAGTTTTAAAGATGATATGGTATATGATTGTGATGGAATACTATTGTGCTATAAGAAATTATGAACTTGATGATCTTAGAAAAACATGGATAGACTTGCCCAAAATAATGAAGAGCGAAATGAGCAGAACCAAGAGAACGTTGCATATTGTAACGGCAATATTGTTTTGAGCACAACTTTGAATGAATAAATCATTTTGACAATTATAAATGCCCAAATTAACTACAAAGGACATATGAAAGAAGATGCCATCTGCATCCAGTGAAAGAACTGATAAATAGAAATATGTATAGAATGATTTTACATACATATGCATATTTGTGTCTAATAGTAGTCATCTCTAGGGTGGAGGAGAAGAGGGAAGAAAAAAGGGGAAATAGAAATTTACATAACTTTATTATATATTTAAAAGGAATAGCAAGTTATACATAATAGACTTGCAGTTTCATATGCAATCATCTTTTTTATTATACTATGTTATAGAAATACTTATTTTATTCCACAAATTAAAAATAAAAAAATTTAAAATAAAGGTGAAACCAACTCTGACTGTATAGCTGATAGAAAGAGACCGCTGCCACCCATGCAGTAGGGGATCACAGACTGTCTTCTCCCAGGAGCAAATCCTAGCCATCTCCCACATGGGTGCTTCCATCTTTGATGATCTGGTTGCAGATCTGATACAAAGCCTAGTTACAACTGCATAATAGGAACTCAGACTCAGAGAGCAGAAGAGGTGGAAGAGACTTCAAAAGTCATCTAACCCAACCTATCACAGAAGTCAAATGTCTGCCACAGCTACAATTCTGGGTTTCTTGAAGGACTTTAGTGTGGGAAGCACTATCATCAGAGGTCATTTAACTTTAGATAACTAATTGCTCTTCCCTCTAGCAACTTCAATTTGAGTCTCTTCAAGATCCATTCATTGCTCCTAGTTCTGCCTTATACGATCAATCAAAATGAGTCTAACACCTCTTCCTCACGAAGTCTTTCAAATAAGCGTGTCCCAAAAGTTTTAGTGGTATAGTTTTAAGCTACTAAAGCTTAAAGTACACCTTGTACTTGAAGGTAATAATCATAGACCTCTTTTTTCCTCCAAGCTAAATATCACCAGGGATGTAGCTTGGGAGGGTGGATAGAGTACTATCACTAGAGTCATAGGACTTGGGTTCAAATCTTAACTTTGTCACTTACTAAATATGTGTGACTTTTCATTAACTCTCCTAGGCTTCAGTTTCCTCATCTTTAAAATGAAGGAACTTGAGTAAATGGCTTCTGTAATTCCTTCTAGTTCTAGATCTATGATCCTATATACAATTCCTTCAATAGGTCCTCACGTGGTATGATCTTGAGATGTTTCATCATCTTGATGACCCTACTCTGTTTGTTTTTGAGCTTATCAATGGCACCCAAACTTGAGTTCAGAACTCCAGATGTGATCTGACCAAAGTACAGCAGGATTATTACCTTCATAGTCATGGATACCACACCTCCAGATAGATACTCTGGGACAGGTGGAAGGAGAAAGTGGGCTCACTGCCAAGTTAAAAGGGTAGAAGGTGATGATATCCTTTCATATGAGAAACTTTGGATGAGATTCCTGAAATATGGTGTTGATAAGGAGACAACCAATTGTCAGTGCTAGTAAAGCTGGATCACAACATCCAACAGCATGGTAATAGGAGTCCTTTAGCTCTGTCCAAAGCATATAGCCCCCTCCCCACTTGGATACCAGCAGTCATGTTCCTATCATACCAGTGGACCCTGAGATAAGCCATTAGGAAACCAGTTTCCATGGTAAGGGCTTGTGGGGATGGAGTTTGACTATTATAAATACTAATACTAATCAAATGCTACCATGTTTGGAAGGCAGACAAACAAGGCACAAGGCACCATGAGCTTTTGAAGTCACTACTTGTATGTCTGTTTATGGCAATCATTTTGCTGGTGATTATGGGTAAGACCAACAGAAACCCTTGGCATTGCCTGAGCCACCCTGAGTAGTGAATGTCAAACAATGCCAGGTCCTGGATCAGTGAAAGCTATCTCCCCACTAGTGATGGAGATAAAGGAGGCTGGACTAATTAGTTATACTAGCTCATCTTATAATGACCCTCCATATCTGCCATACCATGCAAGGCAGATAACATGTGGCTGCTTGGTAGACTTCAGAGACTTGAATGAAGTTGTCACACCAATTTCTGAGGTAATTCCTAATCTTGACAATATAGCAGATCAAGTAGTCCAGGCCCCCACAATGGGAGAGAAGGGGCTGTCAACCTTGATAATGCCTTTTTGTCTATCCCTGTGACCTAGACTAGTCAGAAGCAACTCTCTTTCACCTAGGAATGATTCCAATATACTTTGAACATGCTTGCCTAGAGCTACCTGAATTTTTCCTCATGCTACCAGCAGTCAGGTGGGCAGAAACCTAAAAGAAGCCATTGGATAGCCTCACTATCAGTGTTCGTGAATAGGCTGTAAGAGGTCTACAATTCCAGCCCTGATAACCTCCCTTCTCTGTTAACCCAATAAGTCTATGCCTCTTGAGGATCCATATTTTGCATTTATCTCTACTAAATTTTTACATTTATCTCTACTAAATTTTATCTTGTTATATTTCATCTAATGTTCTAGTATGTCAAGATATTCTTAGATCCTGTCTCTGTCATCTGAAAGGTTGACTATTCCCTCTTAACTTTGTTTCATCTGAAAATTTGAGAAGCACACCAGCTTTTCCTTTAACCAAGCCATTAAAAAATCCTCAAGCAAATATACAATTATCTTTTACAGTATAATTAGTCAAAAATATTTAAAGTAAGCAAAAGTCAATATCTTCTTGAGAACCATCATTCTCTAAAAAATAAGTAAAATGTATCCCTACTAAGGAAATACAAATATTTATGTTTTACATATAATTATCAAACTCAAGTCTTTAAATCATTAGCTTTTTCTAATATGCAGAAACAATTATAGCAATAAAAAGGAAGATGAGTTTAAGCACTCAAATTATTGAAATCACATTAATTGTCTAATAGTTATTTACTTTTTATATCAACATGTGTTAAAACATCAGTATTTAACCATAACTTCCACATGTATAAAAAGATTGATTTTTTAACTGGCTAAAATATAAGAAGGGAACTAATAATAAAAGCAGGAATGTGGGCCAGATGGGTATAGGAAAATGACTTTGCCCTTTCACTTTGGCCTTGAATGGTAAGTCAGAGAGGAGTTTTGGAAATTTTTAATTCTTAGTGCCAGAGTTGTCTGGAACAGAGGACTGTAACGCAGTCACAGACAGAGGGATTTAAAAGAACAGTTTAATCTTTGTGTAGGGGAACTCTGATATTTGACTAAAGAGCTATCTACCTACCTTTATCAGTGATAGGATTTCTAGTCACCATATATACCCTAGTAGACAAGATGCTGAGATGATTGCCAGTTGGTCCTGAACTTACAAAGTTCAGATAAAACTTGTGCTGGCAGAAAACAAAGCCATGAGATCAGTAGAATAGCATGTATAAGAGAGAGCAGAGGAGCCTGGGACAGGAGTGCCGGTGGTGGGGAGGGAGAGAGAGAGAGAGAGAGAGAGAGAGAGAGAGAGAGAGAGAGAGAATAGAAGAGAAGAGAAGAGAGAGGGGGGAGAGAAAGGGGAGAGAGAGAGGTGGGGGAAAGAGAGAGAGAGAGAGGGAGGAGGGGGGAAGAGAAACAGAGAGAGAAGAGATAAAGAGAGAGGGAGGGAGAGAGAGAGAGAGAGAGAGAAGGAGGAGGAGGAAGAGGAGGAGGAACAGGGAGCAGCAAAAATACGGTACTATAGGGAGCAATGGACACATGCTGTGATTTCCAGGAGGAAGTCTAACACAGAGAAAAACCTAGCAAAGAGTAAGACCACAGAGAACAATATGATATAATTACCAGAAGTTGTCTGAAGCTTTAAAGTATCATAGGCATGGGTTGACTGTCCACTTGTGTGACCTCCTCATTCTATTCCCAAAATCTGTGTCCCCATGCATGATGTCTAATGAGGTCCATTCTTCCTACTGATAATATATGCCCCAGGCTTATAAGTTGAATATTTTATGCTATTTTTCTTTATTATACAATTCCATTAAATACCTTTGTTTTAAGCTAATTGTGTTCTCTGGGTCACTAGAAAAAGTGAACATATAGTGAAACTTGTAAGCTAAGGTTCTGAGTGAATGTAGACTCATAAAGCACCTCTGAGTTAGTTTTTTTGGGAAACCTGTACATACATGTCCTACACATGTGTGCAACAGTTTTTGGAGTATCATGAAAGACCTTTAGTGCCCTTAAAAACCCCTGATTCTAAATAAATGATCCCCTCTTACTTTGGAAAATGCCTCTAGAGAGGCAGCTGAGTGATGCAGTGGATAGAGCACTGGCTATGGAATCAGGAGGACCTGAGTTCAAATCTAGCCTCAGACACTTGACACTTACTAGCTGTGTAACCCTGGGGAAGTCATTTAACCCTGATTGCCTTGCTAAAAGGAAAATCCCTCTGGAGATTTGAACATTGTTATTCTATGGGTTGATCATACATATAAACTGCCAACTCATATATACATATATATGTATATATATATACATATATATATGTATGTATGTATAAGACTGATTAATGACCTTTTTCCTTCCTGTGTTAGGATGCCCCTTATGTATACAATTAACTGTCATAATCTAATTTCTGAGGATCCAAACAATTAAAATCCATTTTCTCCCTTAGCACAGTTGTCACTTGTTTCTTGAATCATTGTAATGTCTTCTAGTGCCCTCTAGGGTATAGATTGGTGAGTACCTCATGTGACTCATTACATCAAGCCAGTCTTCAACATAGTTTACTTTGTTCCCTGATCATTTTCTTGCCAACTGCTTTGCCCCAGGGAAATTTATGTCTGCTCCATCCCCTACCCTCTTCCAGTTCTGGAACAATATTTAAATCAATACTATCACTGCTACTGGAAAGGGAAAATCAATAAAGAAAGGGATTTCATCTTAACTTCTGTATTTCAATGAATCAATAAGCATTTAGTATGTACCTATGATGTGCCAGGCACTGTGCTAAGCACTGTGGACACAAAAAAGAGACAAAAGACAGTCCCTATCCTCATAGATCTTAGAATCTAATGGGGGTGACAACAAACAAACAAATTACAAAAATATACAAAGCAAGCTATATACAGGATAAATAAGAAATAATTATGAAAGTGAATGCCCTAGAATTAAGAGGGTTAAGAAAGGCAAAAGATGGAATTTTAGTTGGGATTTAAAGGAAGCTAAAGATATCAGTAGGCAAAGCAGATGAGGGAGGGCATTTCAGACATGGGGAAGGGGGTGGGATAGTGATAGAAAATTCCTGGAGCCTAGAGATGGAGTGTCTTGTTCGTGAAACAGAAAGGAGGTCAGTATCACTGGATTGAAGAGTACATCTTAGGGTGTAAGATGTAAGAAAGCTGGAAAGGTAGGAGGGGGCTAGGTTATCAAGGGTCTTGATTGCCAAACTGAGCATTTTGTGTTTGATCCTAGAAGCAACAGGAAGCCACTAGAGTTTATTGAGTAGAGGGGTGACATGACCAGGTCTGTGCTTTGGGAAAATCACTTTAGTGGCTGAATGGAGAATGGCTTAGAGTAGGGAAAGGCTTGAGGCAGACAGACCCATCAATAGGCTATCGCAATAATCTAGGTGTGAAATAGTGAGGGCTTATACCAGAGTGGTGACAGTGTCAAAGGAATGAAGGGGCATATTCAAGAGATGTTGAAAAGGTGAAATCAGGCCTTGGCAACAGTTTGAGTGAGAGAGAGTGAAAAATCCAGAATGACTCCTAGGTTGTGAACCTGAGGGAATAGGGGAATGATGTTGCCCTCAACAGTAATAGGGAAGTGTGAGGACAGCCAGTGATTAAAGATCTTTCCCACCCATTCAATAGACCCTCAGATGGGGCTAGTTAAGGGAAGCTTGATTACAGGTTTGTTTGTAGGCAGGCCTACAGCCTTTACGTACTAGGCGCTAAGCCCCAGGTCTACACCCTTTTGCAGATTGGGCATGAAGCCCTCAGGCCCAAAAAAGAGTATATATACCCAGAAGGTAGCCATTGTAAGGTCAGAATTCAGCCCAAGGAGAAGGAGTAAGAATTCTGAGTTGACAGAGCTGCAGAGAGAGTGCAGAGTATAGAGTGGAAACTAGGCTGCTGCAGAGACCAGAGAACTGAGGGGGGAGAGAATGAAGGCAAGCAAACAGTTGGGATTTGTGAGTGTTTGTGGGAAGGTCCCAGCAAGGGGGAAGGTTACAGGATGACTTGGTTCCTTGCTGTAATACTGAGTTATAATTTCGTTGTTGTTATAATGAGGTGGACTTACTGGTTTTGGAATACAATTACTGCTATGTCAAATTGAGGTTATTGGTTCTGGGATTTGATCCTCTGGGGTCTAAATAAATGTTATATTTTCCCTGCCTTCTACCTAGAGAATCTCTTATACTTTGCAGTTTTGAACTGTTTGTTCAAATGTTCATGGTCATCTTTGAGGTCATGAATCTTGCCTTACTGATACAGGAAGTTAGGAGGTAGGGAAGGCTTAGAAGAGGAAATAATGGGTTCTATTTTGGATATATTGAGTTTAAGATATCATCCAATTTGAGATGTTTGAAAGATGATTGTAGATGCAAGATTGGAAGTTAGCAGAGTTTAGGGGAGGATGGGTAGATTTGAGAATCATGAACTTAGAGGTGGTAATTAAATTCATGGTAACTAATAAGATCACCAAGTGAAGTAGTATAGAGGGAGAAGAGAGGATAACTCAGGACAGAACCCTGAGGAACAACTAACTTAGAGAGTATGATCTAGAAGAGGATCCAGCAAAGAAGACACAGAAGGAACAATCAGATAGGTAGAAGGAGAACCAGGAGAGAGTGGTGTCCTAAAAACCTAGAGAAAATATAGCATCGAGAAGGAGAGAGTGATCAACAGATTCAAAGGCTTCAGAGAAATCAAGGAGAATGAGGAAAAAGAACATTGGATTTTCCAGCTAAGATATCATTAGTTAACTGTGCCCAACCTGTGTTAGAGCCTTTCAAGTTCATATTGATCTGATCAGCCACAGTTGTGCACACTGTGCCTTGATCCGAACATAGTGATGTTATTTTGGTTTTCAAGCAGGAAAGATAACAACGAACCAAGTAACTGTGGAGAGAGAAGTTTCAATAGAATGATATGGTGAGAAGCCAGATTATAAGGGGTTGAGAAGAGAGAGTGGAGAAAAAGTGGAGGCACCTACTGTAGATGGCCTTTTCAAGGAATTTAGGTACAAAGGGCAGAAGAGGTGTTAGACAATAGTTAATAGGGCTGGAAAGATCAAGTGAGTGTTTATTCAAAACAAGGGAGACATGCTCAGGTTTGTAGCCAGTAATTTTATAGAAATAAATTTCTTTACTCCCAAGAGCAGTTTTCTGTAATATTTATTAGTGAGCCACTTACCATATAGCACCTCTAGAATTCATGATAGATTTGAATATTAAATCAAAAAGGTTGAAAATGAATTATTCCTTACAGAGAGGGAGAAAACATATTCTCACATATTAGAGCAAATGAACAGAAGTGTGTTGTTGAGCTAAACACAGGCTTAGTAATTTCATACAAAGGCCCCAAGAAAAGTAAGGAGTTTTCATTAGAGCTAATATTCTCAAATAATACCCAGGGCGGAGGAAAAAAAATGCAGCTGACACCAAGATGGAAGAGAAAATTAACGAAGTGGAATTACCACAATAGACCAGCTAATAAAGGTCTAAGAACTCAGTCGTTAAAAAATAATGTAAAATTATGCCAGAGCTGAACAGGCCTTATTTAACACAAGCCAGAATTAGCACAGATTCATCTTCCTGCCTTTAACTGTACAGATGTGCAAAAATGTGGCGGGTGTGCTAAAAGTCCTTTAGAAACTTACAGAAAGGCAGCATTCCAAGTTTACAAATTTCCGTCTTACAAGCCTATATTCCTCAAGACGACAGTGCAATCAAGGTAAGGTTGGCATAAAACATGAAAACAGGTTCCTGTTGAGGGAATCTACCTCAAGACACTGTGCACCTCCCCTAACTCCACGTTATGAAGAAAACAATTTTTCTTTTCCTGTGAGTTCTAAAAGTGTGGTAGAGAGAGCATATTCTACACATTTAAATTCAATGCCTGTCAGTATCTGAAGAATCAACACTCTGGCTTCCCCATCTATGGAATTAGGATTGTTTTTAAATTGGAGGCACAATTAAGACTTTAAAATCCTTTACAAAAAACATTTCACCTCACACAAATCTGATTCAGCCTTCAAAATTCGCAGTGGCCCCATCCATGATTTCCAAGGTCACATTCCATCTGCCTACTTCCTGTCCTCATCTCATATCACTGAACAAAGAGCATTTAAGCACCTGCCCATAGCAAATATACACAGTCTACCCCCTCTAGAAACATACATTCCCATGGAAACCAAACAGTAATAATTACATTTATGCAGTACTTTAAGGGGTAGAAAACATGTTTATATACATCATTTTATTTGGTCTATATAGCAACCTTAAACCAAGAATAAAAATTTTAACTCTTTTTTTACAGATGGAAAAAACGAGACTTGTTAGAGGTTTAATTGACTTACTCAAAGTCACACAGATAGTTAACAGTGAAAGGAAAAATATTCCCAGTCCACTGCTGTTTCTACTCTATTATATAGCTTTCCTAACAACATAAGAAAGGAAAAGATATTTTTTTTGAAAATTCTACTTAAGTGTCCACCTTCCCCATCATTATTTGATATGGCTCTGGAAATGTTAGCAGCAATAATAAGACAAAAGAAATAACAACATAAAGGTAGGTCTAGAGGAGATAAAACTATCCCTCTTTGCTGATGATATATGATGGCATACTTGGAAAATCCTAGAGAATCAGCAAAGACAATAATTGAAACAGTTAATAGTTTCATTGAGGTTGCAGACTGTAAAACAAAGCCTTAAAAATCAACAGCATGAAAACAAAGCAAAGATGGCAGAGTAGAGGGAGCATTCTACCTGAGATCTCCCAACATTTTCCTTCAAACAACTTTAAAATAACCTGACAAATCAAATTATGGAATGGCATAGCCAATGAAAGGTTGAGTGAGAGCTTTTTCCAGTCCAGGACAACTTAGGAGTTCAAAGAAGAGGTCTGTGGCACTGGGGGCAGGTACGGCATGGAGCAGAGAGTGGAGGCAATGCCAGCTGTGAGGCTTGGAGGTTGCAATGGCAACAGAAGCAACAGCAGCAGCAACAGCCGTTCTAGGAGCTCTTACCACCCAAAGAAGGAAAGAGGATTGAATACCTGGTAAGAGAGAGATTCTAGGGGACTTCCGTGCAGGTACTGGGCACAGGACTGGGTGCTATTGGCAGCTTCATTACCCATTGCCCAGTTCCAGGTTGCGGTTCAAGGGTAAAGAGGGAGCCAGGGCACTAGTTCCTAGTCACAGTTTCAGGGCAGAGAGAAACACTAGTGTTTCCAGTCATAAGGGAGAAGACTTTCCTGGGTAAGGAAAGCAGTGCCTACACCTCTTCCAGGTCAAACCACCTTGGAAGCACTGAAAACTTACAGAGCCACAGAAGTAGTGGTGAAAACAGCAGTGCAAAAAAGCCTGAATCTTGGGACAGTGAACCCCACATTGCTCAAGGTAATCAGAGTCCAACCCTAATATAAACTTCAAAGTCAAGAAGACTGCAAAAATGAGCAAACGACAACAAAAGAGCCTGATGATATAAAGCTTCTATAGTGACAGGGAAGTTCAACACATAAACCCATAAAAAGACAATGACATGAAAACATCTTTATGGATGTTTTTCAAAGAAAAAAATGCAGATTGGACACAAGCCCAAAAAAGCAAGAATTCTTAGAACTAGAGGAAAAAACCAAGAAGAGAGAGGGGGGGAGGGGAAAGGGAGAGGTGGAGGGAGAGGGAGGGAGGGAGGGAGAGACAGAGACAGAGACACAGAGACAGAGACAGAGACAGAAACAGAGAGACAGAGAGACAAAGAGACAGAGACAAAGAGACAGAGAGACAGAGAGAGAATGATTTTAAAGAGAATGATTTTAAAAATCAAATAAGAACAGTGGAGAAAAATTGGGGGAAAAATGAGAGTAAATGCAAGAAAATTATGAAAAAAAATTAATAGCTTGATAAAAGAGGCACCAAAATACTTAAAGTAATTCTTTAAAAAACAGAATTCATCTAATAGGAAAAGAGACACAAAATGTAACTGATAATATAACTCCTTAAATGGCAGATTTGGCCAAATGGAAAAAGAGGTATAAAACCTCACTGAAGAAAATAAGTGTTTAAAAATTAGAAAAAACATTTGTTATTTTTTTAAAATTTATTTATTTAATATATTTAGTTTTCAGCATTGATTTTCACAAGAGTTTGAATTACAAACTTTCTCCCCATTTCTACCCTCCCCCTCACTCCAAGATGGCGTATATTCTGGTTGCCCTGTTCCCTAGTCAGCCCTCCCTTCTGTCATCCCACTCCCCTCCCATCCCCTTTTCCCTTCCATTGCCTGTGTATCTTATTTTCTAGTTGCATGCAAAAACTTTTTGGTTTTGAACATCTGTTTTTAAAACTCTGAGTTCCAAATTCTCTCCCCTCTTCCCTTCCCACCCACCCTCCCTAGGAAGTCAAGCAATTCAACATAGGCCACATGTGTATCATTATGTATAACTCTTCCACAATACTCATGTTGTGAAAGACTAACTATATTTTGCTCCTTCCCAACCCATCCCCCTTTATTGAATTTTCTCCCTTGACCCTGTCCCCTTTCCAAAGTGTTTGTTTTTGATTACCTCCACCCCCATCTGCCCTCCCCTCCATCCTCTCCCCCCCTTTTTTTTATCTTCTTCCCTCTTCTTTCCTGTGGGGTAAGATACCCAATTGAGTATGTATGGTATTCCCTCCTCAGGCCAAATTTGATGAGAGCAAGATTCACTCATTCCCCCCTCACCTGCCCTCTCCCCTCCTCCCACAGAACTCCTTCCTCTTGCCACCTTTATGCGAGATAATCCACCCCATTCTATCTCTCCCTATCTCCCTCTGTCAATATATTCCTCTCTCATCCCTTAATTTGATTTTATTTCTTTTAGATATCTTCCCTTCATCTTCAACTCACCCTGTGTCCGCTCTCTCTCTCTCTCTCTTTATATATATATACACATACATATATATACACGCACATTCACTTATATATAAATATATACATATATACATACATAAACATATATACATGCATATTCCTTTCAGCTACTGTGATATTGAGGTCTCATGAATCATACACATCATCTTTCTATGTAGGAATGTAAACAAAACAGTTCAACTTTAGTAAGTCCCTTATGATTTCTCTTTCTTGTTTACCTTTTCATGGTTCTCTTGATTCTTGTGTTCGAACGTCAGATTTTCTATTCAGCTCTGGTCTTTTCACTGAGGAAGCTGGAAAGTCCTCTATTTTATTGAAAATCCATATTTTGCCTTGGAGCATGATACTCAGTTTTGCTGGGTAGGTGATTCTAGGTTTTAATCCTAGCTCCATTGACCTCTGAAATATTGTATTCCAAGCCCTTCGATCTCTTAATATAGAAGCTACCAGATCTTGGGTTATTATGATTGTGTTTCCACAATACTCAAATTGTTTCTTTCTGGCTGCTTGCAGTATTTCCTCCTTGATCTGGGAGCTCTGGAATTTGGTGACAATATTCCTAGGAGATTTCTTTTTGGGATCTATTTGAGGAGGCGATGGGTGGATTCTTTCAATTTCTTTTTGCCCTGTGGCTCTAGAATATCAGGGCAGTTCTCCTTGATAATTTCTTGAAAGATGATATCTAGGTTCTTTTTCTGATCACGGTTTTCAGGTAGTCCAATAATTTTTAAATTATCTCTCCTGGATCTATTTTCCAGGTCAGTGGTTTTTCCAATGAGATATTTTACATTGTCTTCCATTTTTTCATTCCTTTGGTTCTGTTTTATAATATCTTGATTTCTCATAAAGTCACTAGCTTCCACTTGCTCCAATCTAGTTTTTAAGGTAGTATTTTCTTCAGTGGTCCATTGGACCTCCTTTTCCATTTGGCTACTTCTGCCTTTCAAGGCATCCTTCTCCTCATTGGCTTTTTGGAGCTCTTTTGCCATTTGAGTTAGTCTGTTTTTTAAGGTGTTGTTTTCTTCAGTGTATTTTTCAGTATTTTTTGGGTCTCCTTTAGCAAGTCATTGACTTGTTTTTCATGGTTTTCTCGCATCCTTCTCATTTCTCTTCCCAATTTTTCCTCTACTTCTCTAACTTGCTTTTCCAAATCCTTTTTGAGCTCTTCCATGGCCTGGGACCAGTTCATGTTTTTCTTGGAGGCTTTTGGTGTAGGCTCTTGCACTTTGTTGACTTCTTTAGGCTGTGTGTTTTGGTCTTCTTTGTCACCAAAGAAAGAATCCAAAGTCTGAGACTGAATCTGGTTGTGTTTTTGCTGCCTGGCCATATTCTCAACCAGCTAACTTGACCCTTGAGTTTTTCAGTGGGGTATGACTGCTTGTAGACTAGCGAGTTCTATGTTCCATGTTTGGGGGTGATACGCCAGCACTCCTCCTTCCCCAAGAACCCCCAACCCGGACTGGGCTTAGATCTTCAGCAGGCTGTACACTCCTGCTCTGATACACCACTAAATTCCTCCCACCAGGTGGGCCTGGGGCCAGAAGCAACAACAGCTGTAGCTGCCCCTCCTCCGCCGCCCTGGGGGCAGTGGCCGAACTGTGAACTCCTTCCACTCCCGCAGCTTTTCCCACTAACCTTCTCCACTGTCTTTGGTGTTTGTGGGTTGAGAAGTCTGGTAACTGCTGCAGCTCACTGATTCAGGACACTAGGGCCCGCTCCACCCGGCTCCTGGTCTGGTTCGTCCAAGCAGCTCACGCTGGGCTCTTCTCTGCTCCGCTCCCAGCTCCCAGCTCTGTGTGGGATAGACTTCACCCAGAGACCATCCAGGCTGTCCTGGGCTGGAGCCCTGCTTCGCTCTGCTGTTCTGTGGGTTCTGCACTTCTATAATTGGTTCAGAGTCATTTTTTATAGGTTTTTGGAGGGACTCAGTGGGGAGCTCATGCTAGTCCCTGCTTTCCAGCTGCCATCTTGGCTCTGCCCCTGCACTTTGCCATTTGTTATTTTTTAAAAGGCAGATAACCAACAAATTGGTGATTCTGAATTTGTAAAAATTAACCTTTCCATCTGCAAATTCTCATTTAATAGGTCAAGTAGACCTAAAATGACCACACAATCTCACCACCCCAAAGTTAAGCTGAACTTTTGGCTTCTAGAATAAAAAGTTGCCATCTCTTGAGGACCAAAATATGATCAAAACAGAAAGCTTCTCTGGAGAAATAGTGAATAGAATAACTATTACTCTGATATCTGCAGTGATTTTTAAGTGATTGCTCTTTTAGGCAATATTATGACATAAAGATATTTAATATTTATTTCTGGTTAGGATAACAGTTTGGAGATAAAAAATACTGGCCTCAAAAGAAAGAATTTATTCTATAAAAGAAAAAATTGTAATCAACTACTGTTTAGTTTGGGAAAAAATAAATCTTATGACTATTGTACCTTAAAACTTAATTCATTTTTAATCATTAGAATTAAAATAATGTAGCTAAAAATAAAATAAAGTAAGCAGCTAGAGTAAAATCTATTATGTTTCAGCTGAAATTTTAAAAATGCAGAGTTAGCAATCATGATCTCAAACAAAAGCAGAAATAGACCAAATGAAAAGAGATAAACAGGGAAACTAAATTTTTCTAAAAGGTACTATAGACAATGAAGTAATACCAACACTGAAAATATATGAACAAATGGCATAGCATCTAAGTTCTTAAAAGAAAAGTTAAATGAATTGCAAGAGGAAATAGACAATAAAACCATACTAAAAGAGAATTTCAATTTACCCCTCTCAGAACTAGATAAATCTAATCATAAAATAAATTGGAAAGAAATTAAGGAGATGAATAGAATTCTATAAAATTTAAATAAAATAGATACATGGAGAAAATTGGATGGGAATAGCAAGGAGTATACCTTTTTTCTCAACTCTACACACCCCCTTCACAAAAACTGAGCATGTAATAGGGCATAAAAACCTTATAAACCAAGGAAGAAAAACAGAATTGCTAAATGTACCCTTTTTTAGAGTATAATGAAATAAAAATTATACTCTATAAAAAGCCTTGGAAGCAAAATTTAAAAATTAACTGGAAACTAAACAATCTAATTCTAAAAAATGAGTGGGTCAAATAATAATCCTAGAAACAAACAATAATTTCATTAAAGATAGTGACAACAATAAGACAACATACCAAAATTTGTAGGATGCAGTCAAAGCAGTACTTAGGGAAAATTTTATATCTTTAAATGCTTACATCAATAAATGAGAGAAAGAGTAGGTCAATGAATTAGACATACATCTAAAAAAAGAACTACAAAAAGAACAAATTTAAAACCCCCAATTAAACAGCAAAATAGAAATCCTGACCACCAAAGGAGAGATTGATAAAATTAAAAGTTTAAAAAGAAATGAGCTAATAAATAAAACTAGGACCTGGTTTTATGGGGAAAAAAACCCACAATAAAATAAATTATTGGTTAATTTTATTTAAAAAGAAATCTGGTACTGGCTAAGAAATAGAGCAGTAGATCAGTGGAATAAATGAGGTACACAACACTCAGTAGTAAATGAGCATAATTATCTAGTGCTTGATGAACCCAAAGATCCCAGCTTTGTGGACAAAACTCACCATTTGACAGAAATTGCTGGGAAAGGTATCAATTTGGCAGAAAACTAGGCATAGACCAACATTGCACCATATACCAAGACAAGCTAAAAATGGGTTTGCAATTAAGACCTAAAGAGTGAGATCATAAGCAAATTAGAGAGGCATGAAAAATTTCATCCATCAAACCTATGGATAAGTTGAAGTTTATGACCAAACAAGAGATAGAGAGGTTCACAGGAAGTAAAATGGATAATTTTAATTGAGCAGAACCAGGGGAATATTGTACACAGTAACTGCAATATTATAAGGATTGTCAACTGTGAAAGACTTAGCTACTCTGATAAAGACAATGATCTAAGACAATACCAAAAAAAAAGATGAAATTTCCAAAAAATGATGAAAAATGCTATTTTACTTCAGACTGACATCGATGAACTCTGAAAGCAGATTGAAGCATATTTTTCCTTTCTTTATTTTTATTGCTTAGGGTATGTGGGCGGGGGGGAGGTGGATAACATGGCTAATATGGAAGTGCTTTGCCTGACTTCATATGTAAAATGGGCATCATATTTCTTGCCTTCTCAATGGGTGGGGCAGAGACTAGAGGGAGGGAGAAGAATATTATGCAGCTAGTAGTTAAATTTGAACTCAGGTCATTCTGACTCCATTCCCAACGATCTGTTCACTGTGCCTCCTAACTATCCCTGGACCCATGGGAAGGGTTCGCTGACTAATCCCAGTCAGATCTGAGGATCAGCAAGTACTGTACTTGAGTTACAAAGGAGAAAACCCTTTCTCGTCTTTCACTGGGTGGCAGGAGCACCTATAAGTATTAAGACCTGTATAGTACAACATCTTGTTGTACTATATGCCAGAACTAACTCCCCATCTTTGAGTTGGGGAGCAGAGATGCAAGACAATGTCTGGGTACACACTTTAAATTCAACTGGTCTGTCCAAATACAAAGTAATAAGCAAGGGAAGAATAGGGTAGGCAGATTGGCCAGGCTAGCCTTCAGGCTTCTTTCTCAATTGTAACGAGACAGAGATAGATCAAACAAACAAACAAACAAAAATCTTTGCAAATTGCCATGGCTCCTGAGGTCAAATATTCACCTTCTGAGTAAGAAGAGTGCTATTCCATAGCTTTGGGTACTTACCCTAAAGTGTTCAATTACCAAAAGATTTAATTAAATTAACATAACCCATTCACATCTATCAGATTTTTTTCACTACTGAAAATATAAGGGATTTTATAATAAAAATCACTACATTCATATTCTCTTCCACACCCAAGCCCCTCATGGTCCCTTATTCCCATTCTAAAAAGAGATCCTAACCTGGACAGATCAGGCAGTAAAGTATGGTGGAAATAACATTGTATATAGAATCAAAGGAGTGAATCTACTACTTACTTTAAGAGGGATGGATTGGTGGTCCAGTGGCAAGAGCACAAAACCTGGCATCAGGAAGAGCTGAGTTCAAATTCCACCTTAAGCACTTACTAGCTGTGTGACCCTGGGCAAATTACATAAACCTGTTTACCTCAGTTTCCTCATTTGTAAAATGAGCTGGAGAAAGAAATGGCAAGCTACTCCAGTATCTTTGCTAAGAAAACCATTATGGAACTTGCCCAGGGTTGCACAGCTAGTAAATCTCTGAGGCCAGATTTGAACTCAGGTCTTCCTGCCTCCAGGCCCTTTGCTCTATCCACTGTGTCACCTAGCTTCTCAACCCTGATTTGTACCATTTGCCTATTTCCAAGGTGTAAATACTCACACTGAAAATTCGACAATCAGCTTTTGGGAGCTGGCTCCAGCCCTCCCAAAAAAAAGATCCATATATGGAAAAAAAATCTTTATGGCAGCTCTCTATAGTAGCCCCAAACTGAAAACTAAGGGTGTGCCTCACATTTGGAAATGGTGAAATAAATTATAGTATACGAATGTAATTGAATATTATTATTCTATAAGAAATAATGAAACAGTAGTTTTAGAGAAAACTGAGAAGACCTCTATGAACTGATGCAAAGTGAAACAAGCAGAACCAGGAGTCTACTTTATACAAAGTAACAACAGCAACATTTTTAATTTATGGAACAAAACAAGCATTTCCATAGCATAATATAACAAAAAAGATGATTACCCATTAAATGATAAATAGTGATCCTATTTTAAAGTAAAATGTGTTACCTTCTCTTCTAAAGGTCTTAAACTCTAAAAAAAAAAGGGGAAGAAACTATGGTAGCTAGAGATTATTACAGTACTGTTCAAGGCTGTTCTTCAGAGGTTAAAAGGGAACAACATTTAATAAGAAGCTCTCATCACTTAAATTCAGGTCATTTTCCATTGGTTTTCACAAGACTCTCTCAGAAAACATTTAACAAAATCAGGTGTAAGAACTAAAGAAAAACAGAAGTAAATCTTTACCCTCTCCTCAAATTCTTCTTTTAGCTAGAAATAACACCCTGAGCCACATTCTCATAGCATCCTAAGATATTCACCTTTTACAAACGGAACACCTTTGAAAGCCAAGATAAACTTTTCAGCTCCTGAGGTAACTTTGTTTAGCCATTTGGTGCGTGTGTGTATCAAACAGCATCCTAGTGTCTTCTTTGAGTTTCGCAGATTCCAGAGCTGCCTGCCTAACTTGCAATAAGAGAATAGCTCAGGCTCAGAGACAATTGAATTCATCGTCTCGCGGAGTTGCCTTCTGAGATGCGTGATTATGAATCAGTGCCTGCTTAGCACATGGTATGCAGTAATCTTTATTCATATTAGGACACCAAACACTGGGAAAATAATGATCAACTTGGAAGCCATAAACATGATTACAATTTACTGTGCCATCATAAAGTCATAATGATATGTAATAACACCTTGTATTTATATTACTCCTTTCTCCCAAAGAGCACACAGTGCTTTATGGATATATTACTGTGCTCAGTTCCACCTCTCCTTCCCACCAATCCCTCATTCAATGTGTAATAGAGCTTTCTTATCTCTGTAGGCTTAAAAGCTACAGGAAACTCCATCCTCTCCCTTTCTCTCCTCTTCCCATATTCAAACTGTCTGCAAGAGCTAAAGAAGTCTTCCTTCTCTTCTTCCTCCTCCTCCTTTCCCTCCTCTTCTTCCTTCTCCTTCTCATCCTTTTCCTCCTCCTTCTCTTCCTCTTCCTTCTTTTCCCGCTCCTCCTCCTCCTCCTCCTATTCACCATCCTCATCATTGTGTCTGTGATTGGAGCTGTCCCAAAGATGTTTTCAATGAGCCTATAGAATATGACCTTAAGTAACAATATCTTAATTCAGTAACAAAAAGCATTCATTTTATCTACCAGCTTAATAGCCTGCAAACATGGAACATAAAACAATAATCCTGACTATTTCTATCTGATGTCTCTTGGATAAGATGAGAAGAATAAAATAATAACAGCAACAATTTATATTTATATAGTTCTTTTAAGGCTTACGAAGTACTATTTGCATACATGATCTTATCTGGTCCTTTATTTTCCCCCCACTTAATTGTATTTTATTTTTCCAATTACATGCAAATATAGTTTTCAACATTCACTTTTATGAGATTTTGAGTTCCAAATGTTTCTACCCCCCTTCCCCCTCCCCAAGACAGAAAACAATCTGATACAGGCTATACATGTGAAATTATATTAAATATATTTCTACCTTAGTCATGTTGTAAAAGAAGAATGAGAACAAAGGGGGAAAAACATGAGAAAGAGAAAACCAGATGCTATTTAAAAAAATCTTTTACCAATAAGATGCTTTTACATCACTTACATTTCCTCCTGTATCATTCTCATCCCACCACAGAGAGCCATCCTTTATAATAAAGAATTTATTTGAAAGAGAAAGATTTTTAAAAAGCTCCATTAAACTGATCAACCTATCAAAAAAGTCTAATGTTATAGGCAGTGTTGCATATCAATGGTTGCCCACTCCCCCAAAAAAGTTGAGGGAAGTGTCTTCACGTATCTCTTCTCTGGGGCTGTTTGGTCATTATAATTTCGTACCATTAAGTTTTGACAATTTGTTGTTGTCATTGTTTCTATTTACATTTTTGTAGTTCTTGTGTCTTATGTTTTCCCAGTTCTGTTTACTTCACTTTGCATTCAGACATATTTCTTGCCATGCTGGCTTGTCTCCATCCTGTTCATCATTTCTTATATCACAGTGATGTTCCATTATATCCATGTTCCACAATTTTTTTTTAATTTAAATTTATTTATTTAACATATTTGGTTTTCAGCATTGATTTTCACAACAGTTTGAATTACAAATTTTCTCCCCCATTCTACCCTCCCCCCCACTCCAAGATGGCTTATATTCTGGCTGCCCTGTTCCCCAGTCAGCCCTCCCCTCTATCACCCCCCTCCCCTCTCACCCCCTTTTCCCTTCCTTTCTTGTAGGGCAAGATAAATTTCTACGCCCCATTGCCTGTGTATCTTATTTTTTAGTTGCATGCAAAAACTTTTTCTTTGTTTTTGAACATCTGATTTTAAAACTTTGAGTTCCAAATTCTCTCCCCTCTTCCCTTCCTACCCACCCTCCCTAAGAAGTCGAGCAATTCAACCTAGGCCACACATGTATCATTATGTATAACCCTTCCACAATACTCATGTTGTGAAAGGCTAACTACATTTTGCTCCTTTTCAACCCATCCCGCTTTATTGAATTTTCTCCCTTGACCCTGTCCCCTTTCCAAAGTGTTTGTTTTGATTACCTCCACCCCCATCTGCCCTCCCCTCCATCATCCCCCCCCCTTTTATTTTTTTTTATCTTCCTCCCTCTTCTTTCCTGTGGGGTAAGATACCCAACTGAGTATGTATGGTATTCCCCCTCAGGCCAAATCTGATGAGAGCAAGGTTCACTCATTCCCCCCTCACCTGCCCTCTCCCCTCCTCCCACAGAACTGCTTCCTCTTGCCACCTTTACATGAGATAATCCATCCCATTCTATCTCTCCCTATCTCCCTCTCTCAGTATGTTGCTCTCTCATCCCTTAATTTCATTTTATTTCTTTTAGATATCTTCCCTTCATCTTCAACTCACCCTGTGTCTGCTCTCTCTCTTTTACATATATATATACATATACAGCTTGCCTCAGGAAGATGGCGGCTGGTAAGCACGGACTAGAGTGAGCTCCGTACCCGAGTCCCTCCAAAAACCTATAAAAATGGCTCTGAACCAATTCTAGAACGGCAGAACCCACAGAACAGCAGAGGGAAGCAAGGCTCCAGCCCAGGACAGCCCGGATGGTCTCTGGGTGAGCTCTATTCCACACGGAGCTGGGAGCTGGGAGCTGGGAGCTGGGAACGGAGCGGAGCAGAGCCCAGCCTGAGCGGCGTGGACGATCCAGAGCAGAAGCCGGGCGGAGGGGGCCCTAGCGCCCTGAATACGTGAGCAGTTACCAGACCCCTCGACCCACAAACACCAAAGACTGCGGAGAAGGTTAGTAGGAAAAGCTGCGGGAGTGGAAGGAGTTCGCGGTTCGGCTTCCAGCCCCGGGGGCAGCGGAGGTGGGGCAGCTTACAGCTGTTGTTACTTCCGGCTCCAGGCCCACCTGGTGGGGGGAATTAAGTGGCGGATCACAGCAGGGGTGCACAGCCTGCCGAAGATCTGAGCCCAGTCTGGACTGGGGGTCCTTGGGGAAGGAGGAGTGCGGCTCTGACAGAGCTGGCACCTCACCCCCAAACGTAGAACATAGAACTCTGTAATCTACAAGCAGTCATACCCCACTGAAAAACTCAAGGGTCAAGTTAGTTGGTTGGGAATATGGCCAGGACGCGAAAACGCGCCCATATTCAGTCTCAGACTTTGGATTCTTTCTTTGGTGACAAAGAAGACCAAAACATACAGCCTAAAGAAGACAGCAAAGTCATAGAGCCTACAACCAAAGCCTCCAAGAAAAACATGAACTGGCCCCAGACCATAGAAGAACTCAAAAAGGATTTGGAAAAGCAAGTTAGAGAAGTAGAGGAAAAATTGGGAAGAGAAATAAGAAGGATGCGAGAAAACCATGAAAAACAAGTCAATGACTTGCTAAAGGAGACCCAAAAAAATACTGAAAAATACACTGAAGAAAACAACACCTTACAAAATAGACTAACTCAAATGGCAAAAGAGCTCCAAAAAGCCAATGAGGAGAAGAATTCCTTGAAAGGCAGAATTAGCCAAATGGAAAAGGAGGTCCAAAAGACCACTGAAGAAAATACTACTTTAAAAATTAGATTGGAGCAAGTGGAAGCTAGTGACTTTATGAGAAATCAGGATATTATAAAACAGAACCAGAGGAATGAAAAAATGGAAGACAATACATATACATATATATATATACACACACATATAAACAGACATATATATATACACAAATACATACACATACATACATATACACATAGATATATACATACATACACATTCTCTTACATATATACATAAACATATACATATATATGCATATTCCCTTCAACTACCCTAATACTGAGGTCTCATGAATCATACACATCATCTTTACACGTAGGAATGTAAACAAAACAGTTCAACTTTAGTAAGTCCCTTGCAATTTCCGTTTCTTGATTACCTTTTCATGCTTCTCTTGATTCTTGTGTTTGAAAGTCAAATTTTCTATTCAGTTCTGGTCTTTTCATTGAGAAAGCTTGAAAGTCCTCCATTTTATTGAAAATCCATATTTTGCCTTGGAACATGATACTCAGTTTTGCTGGGTAGGTGATTCTAGGTTTTAATCCTAGCTCCATTGACCTCCGGAATATCGCATTCCAAGCCCTTCGATCTCTTAATGTAGAAGCTGCCAGGTCTTGGGTTATTCTGATTGGGTTTCCACAATACTCAAATTGTTTCTTTCTGGCTGCTTGCAGTATTTTCTCCTTGATTTGGGAGCTCTGGAATTTGGCGACAATATTCCTAGGAGATTTCTTTTTGGGATCTATTTGAGGAGGCGATCGATGAATTCTTTCAATTTCTATTTTGCCCTCTGGCTCTAGAATATCAGGGCAGTTCTCCTTGATAATTTCTTGAAAGATGGTATCTAGGCTCTTTTTTTGATCATGGCTTTCAGGTAGTCCAATAATTTTTAAATTATCTCTCCTGGATCTATTTTCCAGGTCAGTGGTTTTTCCAAGGAGATATTTGACATTGTCTTCCATTTTTTCACTCCTTTGGTTCTGTTTTATAATATCCTGATTCCTCATAAAGTCACTAGCTTCCACTTGCTCCAATCTAATTTTTAAAGTAGTATTTTCTTCAGTGGTCTTTTGGACCTCCTTTTCCATTTGGCTAATTCTGGCTTTCTAGGCATTCTTCTCCTCATTGGCTTTTTGGAGCTCTTTTGCCATTTGAGTTAGTCTGTTTTTTAAGGTGTTGTTTTCTTCAGTGTATTTTTCAGTATTTTTTGGGTCTCCTTTAGCAAGTCATTGACTTGTTTTTCATGGTTTTCTCGCATCCTTCTCATTTCTCTTCCCAATTTTTCCTCTACTTCTCTAACTTGCTTTTCCAAATCCTTTTTGAGTTCTTCTATGGCCTGGGGCCAGTTCATGTTTTTCTTGGAGGCTTTTGTTGTAGGCTCTATGACTTTGTTGTCTTCTTTAGGCTGTATGTTTTGGTCTTCTTTGTCACCAAAGAAAGAGTCCAAAGTCTGAGACTGAATCTGGACGCGTTTTCGCGTCCTGGCCATATTCCCAACCAACTAACTTGACCCTTGAATTTTTCAGTGGGGTATGACTGCTTGTAGACTAACAAGTTCTATGTTCCACGTTTGGGGGGGGAGGTGCCAGCTCTGTCAGACCCACACTGCTCCTTCCCCAAGAACCCCCAACCCGAACTGGGCTTAGATCTTCGGCAGGCTGTGCACCCCTGCTCTGATCCGCCACTTAATTCCTCCCACCAGGTGGGCCTGGAGCCGGAAGTAACAACAGCTGTAGCTCCCCCACCTCCGCTGCCCCCGGGGCTGGAAGCCGAACCGCGAACTCCTTCCACTCCCGCAGCTTTTCCCACTAACCTTCTCCGCAGTCTTTGGTGTTTGTGGGTCGAGGGGTCTGGTAACTGCCGCAGCTCACTGAATCAGGGCGCTAGGGCCCCCTCCACCCGGCTTCTGGTCTGGATGGTCCACGCTGCTCAGGCTGGGCTCTGCTCCACTCTGTTCCCAGCTCCCAGCTCCCAGCTCCCAGCTCCGTGTGGAATAGACCTCACCCAGAGACCATCCAGGCTGTCCTGGGCTGGAGCCCTGCTTCCCTCAGCTGTTCTGTGGGTTCTGCCGTTCTAGAATTGGTTCAGAGCCATTTTTTATAGGTTTTTGGAGGGACTCGGTAACGGAGCTCACTCTAGTCCCTGCTTACCAGCCGCCATCTTGGCTCCACCCCCCATGTCCCACAATTTCTTTAGCTGTCACCCAATCAATGGCTATCCTCATTGTTTCCAGTTCTTTGCTATCACAAAAATATGTGCTATGAATATTTCCTTTCTTTCCTTTTTGTCACTGATGTCCTTGGACTACACACTTTGCAGTGAAACTCTGGGTCAAATGGTATTAACATTTTAGTAATTTTCTTCACTTAATTCCAAAGTACTTTCCAGAAAAATTTACCAATTCATATCTCCCCCAATAATGTGCTAGTATACCCCATCTTTCCACAGCCTTTCCCATACTGACTATTCCCATATTTTGTCATCTTTGACAATTTGCTAGGTGTTAAAATGAATTTTGGGGTTATTTGCATTTCTTACTATTTGTGACTTGGAGCTTTTTTCATATAGCTGTTAATAGTTTGCAATTGTTCTTTTGAGAATTATTTGTTCATATCCTTTGATCATTTATCTATTGGGGAAAGGTTTGAGGTCTTATATATTAATATTAATTATTTATATATTTTGTATATGAAACCCTTATAGGAGATATTTGATTTGAAGATTATTTCCCCCTGGTCAATTGAAATTACTTCCCCACTTATCCCAGTAGCATTAGTTTTGTTCTTGCAAAAGTCTTTTTATTTCATGTTATCAAAATTATCCATTGTCTTTTATAATCATTTCTATCTCTTTTTAGTTAATAATTCATATCCTTCTACCTGTGTCTTTGAAAAAGTATAAGATCTGCTTCTTATTTTTAATAATTTCTTTTATTTTTTAATTATATAATCTTTAATACTTAGGTTATCTATTTATTTGGAATTTATTGTGGAATAAGGTGTTAAGACATTTGTCTAAGCCTAATTTCTGTCAGACTGTTTTTCAGTGTCCTCAGAAGTTCATGGCAAATAGAGAATTATTTCCTAGGTAATTTGTGTTTTAAAGATTTATTGAACACTGGGTTATTGAGTTCAGGTATTTCTGATTCTTCCTCATTTAGTCTGTTCCATAAATGGGAAATGTCATTATTATCTTAATTTTATATATTCAGCCTTGGAGAGAAGTTAAATGACTTGCCCAGAATCTCACTGCTACTACCATGGAATGTTATACAGAGTTGGTAGAATAGATTTCTAGCTCAGGTTCATCATTTGGCAGAGAAGGAAACAGGCCCAGAGGTTGACCAGGTTAGTTAGTTCAAGGCCCCACCATTCTATATCCTTCAGTAATTTGTCCTTTTGTTGTAACATCTCATTCTTTTCCAGACTTCAACCCTGGATTATTTTCACCACCCGTCTTCTCCTCTCCTACGTCTATTACCAAAAAGACGAGTCATTAAAAAAATTCTGATGGAATCTGCCAGAAATTTGCTCTATGTAATAGAGGTCTGGCTCATGCAGAGTGCTTCCCATAGCATCTCTCCCTGTGGAAGAGGCTAAGGAGTTTGTTTCCTGGAGAATCCCAAAGACATGGAAAAGAGAGAGACTGAAGAGCATTCATGGACATTGCATAATCAGTTCCGATTGATTAACCATATGTTGGGGATCAGGTGCTTTGATTTGCTACTAAGACATCAAAAAAGCCTGTCAACTTTGACCTCTTCCCTTGGCTTCATTGGGTGAATCCATCATTCACTGCATCTGGTGAGAGACAATACTGTAAGGGGAGAAATAGTGGAACTTTCACCCCATTTGAGGCCATATGGCCTAATGAAGGACTGGGGTCCTTAGACTCTGCATTTGTCCTTTTCCACCCTAAGAGAAGGCAGCAGAGCTCCACGAAGTTATGAGTTTGAAAAGTCCAGAGGGTTCTAGAACTCCAGTGTGTGTTCTAGAGCTAGTGCAATACTGACGCCCTTAGGAGCAAGGAGTGAGTTACTTTTCAGGAGTGATCTTTGGGACCTGAGGCCAGCAGAAGTTGAGATATGAACTCATCTGGCAGTCATGCTACATCTGGCCAAAAGCTTAGATGCGCCAACACTATTTAAAACTGAGTTAAGTTAGGGATCCTGCTACCCACCGAAGACCAAGACAATGCAGGGAAGAATATGACCCTGAGACGTTGGGAGAAGTGTTTGTATATCTGTTCTTTCTATATCTTTGAAGTAAATGTCCTTTCGTAAAATAAAATAAAGGGGCTAATATATATATATATAATAAAATATAATAAAGGGGTTAAATAAAACTTTAAAAAGTTAAAAAAAAGCTATCTACTACTTCCTAACAATGCAGGGAACACAGTCAATGGGGCTTTGAGTTAATGGTAGAGAAAAGACCACCCCAACTACTCAGGATTCTAAAAGAGAGGCCCAGAGAATACTCATTACATACATAATGATCTCAATGACCTCATTGTTCCATGCCAATAATTTTGCTCTCCCTTGATCACCTCTCTATCCTATTCCCCTAAGTGTCTGTCCCCAACCTTTCCTTCCCTAGGTAGCCCAAGGGACAGAGTGCCGGGCCTGGAGTCAGGAAGACCTGAGTTCAAATCTCCACCTCAGATACTTACTAGCTATGTGATTCTGGCAAGTCAGTTAACCTCTTTCTGCCTTGGTTTCTTTAACTGTAAATTGAGGATAATAAAAGTCCCCTATATTCCAAGGAAGCATTTTTAAAAATCCTCTTCTGAGAGGGAATCATAATACAAATAGCTTCAGTAGAGGGAGGAAATAAGCATTTATAAAGTGCCTATTATGTTCAGGAACTATGTCAGGTGCTTCATAGATACTATCTCATTTCATCTTCATAACAACCCTGGGAGGTAGGTGCTATTTTTACCACATTTTACAGTTGAGGAAACTGAAACAGATAGAGGTTAAGTGACTTGTCCAGGGTCACATAAACATTACCAGCAATGCTTGCATACTGAATTAGATTGAATAAATTTTCCAAAGTCACATAGATATTATGTGGTAAAGCAGGATTTAAACCCAGTCCTAGCTAGTTCCAAACCTAGTGCTATTTCTACTCAACCAAGCTGCACCATTTTGATGTGCTAATCCAGGAAAAGTAGAAGGAGAAATATTTTTAATAAAATTCAATAATTACGACTAACATTTATTGAGTGACTACTATATATAAGAAACAGTTATAGGTGCCAAAGGAAAGATAAATCCAACAAAGCCCCTGCCCTCAGAGCTTATTGTAGCTTATTACAAGTTACAAATATGTCTATAGAAGCACTTGCCAAAATGGTCCGAGATATTTGAAAACAAATCACAATCTTTCCCCAGGTACTTTGACGCTTGGAGGAGGGGGGAGAGAAGCTATTTTAATTGGTAAATCTGATTTTATAGATAAATGCCTAACTTCTCACTAAGCCCTCTTCCTAATGTTACTTCCTCTTTTTTAAGTCCTAAACCATGAAGGAATAAGGAGAGTAAGTGACCTAATGAAAAAATCAGGTAGGTTAGTTGTGGACTTGATAACATTTGTAAAAATCTAGTGGAAAGTATATCTTATTGGATAACGCAATAAAAAACCAACTGAGGTCAAAGGCAATCTTGTTTCACTTGTTCCAGTTAACCTTTTTGACAGGTCAGCAGAGAAAAGAAAAGAAAATCCTCCTTCCAATGTATTCCTACTTACACTTGGTTCAGCTCAAAAGTTGTCACATTGCTTTTTTATTAGGGGGGTGAAGGGTATGTAGACTTGGCATTTAATATGTGTAAGGATCTCCTGGCGAAGAAACTCCCTGTATCAGTGAGTATCTAAAACTGTTCTATGAATTATATCCTTAGAGATTTGCCTCGGGCACTCAGAGGTCAAGTGACTTATCCAGGATCATGCAGGCAACATAGCAGAGGTAGGGATTTGAGTATTTTTTAAAGCTCAGAAATATTGTTTCCCTTCTCTTCTGTTTAGAAGGGAGAAGGAAGCACACAAGCAGTCTTAGCTTTATGCGCCGACAAAAACTGACCTCAGACTCTCCCCAGTGTGACCTGACTAACATTACCAGTGACAGCTTCATTATAAATATCCAAGAATCATGAGGCTGTCACTTTCCCACTGTCACAGGTAATTAAATCCCAGAAACAAACTATGGGAACTCATTTACTCCATCAACCCAGACTGGTACTGAACTTGTCTCTGTGCCTGCCTACATCCCTTCAAATTCCCTGGGGAAAAAACACTTTCCCCTTACTCACCCCCATTCACATGTACACAGCTACATACATGGAATGTACCTTTTCCAAGCCTTGCATAGTCAGAGTGCATCCAGTACATCATTCTGATCTTTCACAAAGGTTTAGATCAACTTGAGATCTCTGAGACCTAGCGGGTTTGCCATTACGATCATAGCACCTACTCAGGAGCTGGTGGGAACATTAAAAACATCTAGTTCAACCTCTAATCTTACAGATATGGAAACTGAGGCTGGGAGAAACTGTGACCTCCTCAAGTCCAAATAGGTAATAAAATAAAAATAAAAAATTAAAAGCGCTAGAGTAATTAAATGAATCTGTGATCTCATGGTCTTTTTCCCCTAGTATCTATTCTTTTTAAACTCTCCGCTACATTTGAAACAGTTAAATATGCTACACTCCCAGGTACTATTTCCAAGTCCAAAACATACCTCAAAAACTTTTCCTCAAAACCCACCTGTCTTCCAAACTTCCCTATTTTTCTAGAAAGAACCATCATTCTTCCTGTCTCCTGGTTCGTAACTCAGGTATTACCCTGGAATCCTAACTATTCCTCACCCCATATATTCAATCAATTTCCAAATCTCATCATTTCTACCTCCATAATATTTCTTGCATCTAACCCTTCTCTCTACTCACACAACTACCGCCTTAGTTCAAGTTTTCATCACCTCTTGCCTAAATTATTGCAACAACCTCTTAATTGATCTCCCTGATTCGAATTTCACACCACTACAATCCATGTGCTACCCTGCTGCCAAAGTGGTTTTCCTCAAACAAAGATCTAACCATGGCATTCCCTTTATCAATAAACTCTAGTGGCTCCCTACTATCTCTAGAACCAAATAAAAACTTCTCTGTTTAGCTTTTGAAACCCTTTACACCTTTGGCCCAACTATCATACTAGCTTTATTGGATATGATCCACCCCCAATCCCCAACCCCCACCTCCAGCACTCTGTGATCTAAACCAGCAGCTATCAAAGTGTGGTCTGTGGCGCTCTGGAGGTCTCTGAGACCCTTTACGGGGTCCACAAGGCCAAAACTATTTTCATAATAATACTAAGATGTTTGTATTTCTAATACAGTAAATATCAATAACAGTGAACCACATAAACAGAAGCTCTATAATTTTTAAGAGTGCAAAGAGGTCCTGAGACCAAAGTTTGGGAACCATTGCTCTAGACAAATTGGCTTTCTCTCTGTTCTTGACACACCACACTCCATCTTTTGTCTTTATGCCTTTGGCTATTCCCCCCCCCCCACCAAGAACACATTCCTTCATCACCTCTACTTCATAGCTCCCCTCTTTTCCTTCAAGAGGCAACACCTTCTACATGATGTTTTTCTTGATTCCC